>NC_056730.1:387979092-388251592 GCF_019279795.1 Protopterus annectens | reverse complement strand
TCCGGTGGAGCCTTGCAGTACTCTCCAGGCACAAGTGCCCACATATTCATAGTATGTTGTATGCTACACAATATGATTCTGCGGAAACAGCTGCTGCAGGGACATAATGCCGGAGGGCCACCAAGCCCGCCACAACTGCCAGGGCAAGCACAGGCACAGGGTGTTCGGCGCCATGGACACACTGAGCCAGCCCCAGTAGGTAGACAGAGGCGTACCCAATATGCCTACGCCCTGGCAAAGAGGGAATGCATAGCACATACTTTGACAGTGTAGGCCCCATGGACTGACACCTCCTGACCTGCACACACAGTAAAATGGACGCCACACAAACATGTCCGCCCGTAATGTGTACCGTATGTGCGGACGTGTGTGACTCCAACAAAGGCACCGCCAAACACTGCACACCCAATAGCCAGCAGAGCATGGAACGCCAACACCTCACCAAGACGCCGGTTCTACAGCACACGGCTTAGCCAGATGCTGCCACTATCGCCGCAAGTCGACCACATATGTACTCATGTGCATACACAGATATGGAAATAGATATCAGTAAACATGTAGAAATATATGTACGCATACACAGATATAAAGTACAACAGGGTAATATGGAACCCAGGGATGCAAGTTCACAGATAAGTAAGACGCAAAATCACCACATAGTAAACATAGTGACCGACAACCCGATCATCCGGGTGGGTGGGCAGAGCAGGTAATGCGCCAGCCATGGAAATGTCAACCTGCATCAATACATATCCGCTGTCGGGATGGTCACCAGTCCACGGTACAGTAACGGATATGTGTGTGTCATATCCATAGGATATGAGTGCGGAGATACACGCCGCCACCGCGGCGCGCCAACGACGTATTGTGTTCAACCGTCGGTGCGAAGCGGCAAGCATACCAGTGAAGTGTACGACATTATGAGGAACGACTCATTTGGGGTGTAAAACAGTTCATGTTCCTCGCAGTTCCTCAAAGTTCCACATTGAAAATGTCTGTCAAACATCCATTGTTAGGAATGTATATAAATGACATCCTGGTAAATAGAATGTAATCATAGTAATTCATTAAAGGTTCTTCACTGTAAGTAAATCAGCATATTATAATCAACCTATGACCTACTTAGCTGAAGTTGTCACTATGCCATTACTATGTGTTCCACATTATGCCCATTTGTTTCACATTACTAATGTGTGTGTTCCTCACTCTGGAAATAGAAGGTTGAGAGCCATGGCGGCAATATGTGTATGTGTGAGGTGAGGTTGTCGTGTGTTCTGCTGTGTGTGTGTAATGTGTGTGCCACTGTAAAATGTGTATGTAGATGACATGTCACAGGCGGAGTGTAATAACATGCGTAGGCATACAGTACAGAAACCATAGGCGTATGTACAGCAGTACCCACAAAGTAGTACTGACATCTCCTCAGTGGCTATGCACGTGGCGACGTAAAACGATGCAAAGCGAAAATGTCCCAGAATGTACCACAGGGCCATAGCCAACAGGAGATGCAAAGGACGCATGTACAAACCATGACCGTATGTATGGCGGCCATAAGGTACACTCAACACGGTCCGCCGGCAACGCGTTAAACAGCATCAGGCATGTACGGCGAAAATCCGAATGTGCTATCCCGGCACCGATCGGGAACACTTACGGTCCCGTAAATACCGCTGTGTGTTCCACGACCGTGAAGTAAGCAAGCGGCACACGAATAGGAGGCTACCGGTAGCATACAGGCCGTCCCAAGTATAGGACCACATTCACCGTAACTATCAGCGACAAAATGCCAATGGATAGTAGGCACGGACGAACATCCGCAGATATATAAGCCATGTGAAGGAGGAATACGTGCAGGAAGCACACATGCAGGCGATACCGACAGCACACGACATCAACAAAACAAACATTCCCGGAACAACAGACAGGTAACCTGCAGCCCCCCAAGCAGGGATGGAGCACACACACAAGCATATCCCGTATGTATAAATGCAAGACTCACACCCCGTACCCCTTACCCACATCCGCAGATATACTCCATCGCACATATCAAAGGGATAACAGCTAAAACCGTAGCAAAAACATACAGGCAGTCAATGACAGCGGCATACCCACAACAAGCTCGTGGGAAACACTAGCAGCGGCTGATGCATCCTTGCATCCGTTGTGTACAGGAATATAACAGCTATGTTACACATCTGAATGCACAACGCCATCGACAGCCGCCGCCAGGACATGGACACCCACATGTTGAACAGAATACCATACCCAACACACACAATCCACGGCTACCACCACAGTGAAATCTACCCGACACCACACATAGCGGATGCAGTCACACAAACATGACACAATACATACCATCCTCACGAAGGTATTGCAAATAACCAACGGCCACACGAGGAAAGAACCATGTCCTAGTGCCGACGCGTAACGAACGAAAGGAGGGGGATCACCGGTGATATGCGCATAAGTACACACCGAGGAACAGCTATTGGCCTGATTAACCCACATGCCTCAGGTGACGACGAATATAAGGAAGACTCCCTGGATATTCAAACCGTATGTTCATACCGAACAAAGAAGGAATACTAAAGGACTAACAAGTAAATACAGAAGAACGCAGAACCAAAGGCCGGAAAGGTATGTCGAACCAACGACATGTACTGGTGTGTAACGCACGATAGGTATGACGAATCTGTACAGTATGTGAACGGTGTGTGTAGGTAAAGATAGCTGTCCATCAGGCAGAGAGAGGTGAAGGTTGGTTATGTAATGCTAAGCCGCGCAGCATACCAACGACTGTGGACAACGTGTGCAGAGCAGTGGGACAACATGTACACACCCGGGATAACCCCAGGTTAGGCTTGCCACCATTTCAAATGGCCAAAGTGGGACATCTTTGGGACACACATCAGATGTTACAGGTGGACACATACCCATGGTCAATACAAAGGGTAGAACTGTACTCATTTGCCTAAATAAAAGCGTAGTCTTGTAGCAGTTAAGTTGCTTATTGTGTGTCTTGTAACATTTAGGAATGTACATACATAAATAACTATGTTATGCAACTCTTACATAAAAATGGGACATAATTATGTCCTACAATCTCAGGACATTTGCCATTTGTAATATGCTTTGTCAGGACACAACTGCCCAAAGAGGGACTGTCCCTTGCAAAGTGGCACAAGTGGTAACCCTACCCCAGGTCTGCCATAGGGGTTGCAAACACAGAACAATGCCACCACCCACGCTGATGCTGGCAGTGGATATCCAACAATGAAGTGCCACAGCAGGGGATAGGACATGTATGTATAGTGTCACAGCACACATGTGCATGGGCATATACCGTCGATGTCATACGGAATGTGCGCACGACGTGCACGTATCCCACGCAGTAGGGTGACTATGTCAATTATGTGTAATGCAAAGCTGTCATGATGGATATGTTCAGAAATCATAGACAGTATCACAGGCACAGCATGCATGATGGAGGGATGGCCTAATGTTATGTACATACACAAGATATGTATGGCCTGCACATATGGGACAATGTAGTAGCAGAATAGGTACCCGAAATGGAGGGAACAGCAAGTAACCATGTCCAAACGTTCCGTAGCAGGTGCAATGTGTGCCACAATGATGTCCAGCAGGGCCGTGTGTAAACACATGTGCAATGTACACAGTAGTGACACCCCCCCCCCATGGTAGTGTCCACTGAACGGCAGAAGTGGATGTCAACTGTCATGTCTATACAGTACGTCCGCTGTGGTGGTACCATGGGTCTGTGTCACCCTACCAGCAAGGGAGCTATCACATGACTAGTGACACAGTGTGCCCCTGTGGGATGTGCACAGGACCTATGTCCCACAGCACGGTGTGTGTCCAGTCTGTGGATGTCACACAGATGCCGGGCGAAATGTGGCATGTGTGCACACATGCAGGACTGCTCCTCCCACCCTGCCCACTGCAAACGCCATGTAGGAGTACTACATGCATCAGTACTGTGGAGAACATGGCCCATGGCAGAGTAGATTACACCCCTGTGTTAGTGGCATGCAGGTGAGTACAGATGTGTTACATGACTGTCATTTGCATATGTAAACTGTCTGAGCCAGGTAGAGATCACAGCATGACTATACTGAGACATGTAACGTTGTATCCATTGTGTAAGGTACACCACACATGTGTTATTGTAACATGGCCTGCATGTACATGTGTGTATGGCACAGGTACAAGGGCACCCAAGGTATCAGCTAGACATACGGTCCAGAAATGTGTGGTCCTGCACATGTGTACCCACGCCATGGTGGAATATGGCAACCACAGCACCATGTGGGGCATGTGTGTGTACATCAACCGTGTACAACGTGATATGCCTGTATAGGGACAGTATCCATGTGATACACACCGCATGACTGTCAGTATGCAAAGGTGATGTGTATGCACTATGTGTGATGTAACTGATGCAATGATATCTACATGATATATCTGCCACACTGACACATGTATGGGTGTCAGCAACATGAGTAGGATGAGCTAGAATGCTGCCAGGTATGTAGAAGTGGTATATGTAGGCATGTACAGTACTGTGTGACAGCAGGTAGTGTACACATGCAAATACTGAGCATGAGGGGCCACATGTCTGAGGACTGTGCAATGTCACACGTCCCTGACTTGTTGTAGTTAGCATGATATGCCTGCACCACTGTGTGAACTGTACAGAAGGCACATGGCGTAACATCCCGAGACATAGGGTACGATGTGATGCAGGATGTGTACATTGGCAATAGCATAAAGTGGAATGGTGCTGAAGGGCAAAGAGTGGAGCATGTCTGATGTGATACCCTCTGTACCACCCCAACCACCCATGCAATAGTATGACAGGTGGCCAGCATGGGATGTGGTGTGCTGTTGCACAGAAGCCCAACAAGGGTGCCAGTAAAGGCATGCAGGTAGTCAATGAGTGTGTGAAGCATGTATGTCAAGATGTGGCCCAGTGCCATACTGAATGGCCCAGTCATGGGTGTAGAGATGCAGCCCCATACGTGCAATGCAGTACCATCCATGTGTAGTGTGACAGATGTGGTAGTGTGGTGGTCAGGGTACACAACGTACATGAATGGGCTAGCAGTCACTGCAGTGTGCTGCTGCAGAGACATGTAACAGCCAGGTTGGCGGGATACAACAACTATGGCGGTTTGAGGTGACATTGGGAGTGTGTTCCCGGACATAACATGTGCATGGCAGTACTATGTATGTGTCCACAGGGTTAATACAATGTCCAGCCGAGGATTGGAACCCTGTACTGAGTGAGAGTGTGTATTGTTGGTAGGTACCCCACTGGCAGGCACGATGCCAGCAACATCTGTGTTGGCAATGCCTGCATGACTGTGGTATGCCGCATTGAATGTGGATGTAGTCAAACAGCAGAGACATACCACCACACTGCGTGAGGGCCCACACTGCAATGTCTGGCAGTCATGTGTAGGTAGCTAGCTGTGGAGTATGTCATGCACCATGAGGACACACCATGACTGTCAAGTGACACACAACACACAGGTGAACATAACTACCGTGCAACAGCCTGCACATGTGCCCATACAGCACGTGTGCATGGAACAGGAATACCACTGTGGCGTCTGTGAAAAGGCCAGTACCACCATGTCTCAGTGTGGAATAGCATGGTCCCTACCAGTGTGTAAATGTAGCAGAAGTGCACTGTGATCAGTGTTGGCATAGGCACGTAGACTGTCCATCGTACCGGGTGCCATGCCATCAACTACCTCTGTCAGTGGATGTCAGTAATACCGGCTGTAGTGTGTATGTACCATGCATGCTGCTATGGTTGTGTGTTTAGGGCGTGGCTAGCAGGGATGAGAAGCATGGATGTTCAGCAAACAGAGGGGGGAGGTGTGTAGGCCTAGCACACAGACACATGGAGGTTTGGTGCATGCTGAGGGCAGTGTAGATATGGTATGTGTCGTGTAATGTGTCACCCAGCTATGCGTACTGCATGGCCAAGCATGTGTGGGTACATGGGAGTCCATACTAGGGAAGGGCGTGTTGCTGTCAATACATAGCAGTAGCAACTGTCCCAGGTACAATGTACAGTATGCCAACACGACCGGCATGTAACCTGTGGTGTACAGTGTATTCACTGTTGCGTGTCACAATGTGCGTAGCGGTCACGAACATGGGTATCTGAACATGGATTACCTATGATGCAATGTGTCATGGGAATATGCAGTATGTGAGTAAATCACGGTGTGGTGTGGGAACCACCCACCCGTGTATGTTGCAGTCCAGGTATGTGCCTGGGAGGTATGATCTGTGTACAATCTGGACTGGCAGGTGTGCCGTGTAGGGCATGGAGGCAGGTCCCAGGCACTGCAGATAAATGACATGTGTGCTGTACTGTGTGTGCAGTGCTTGTGTACAGCACAGTGGAGGGTGTAAGCATTGTCACACATCACTGCATGCTGTGCCTACCTGTGACAGCCCTGCTGGAGACAGACATGTGACACCGCTGCACAGGCAGCATAGCATGTGAAGATGTACATGTGGGCTGCACACCTTAGGCAGATGTCCACAGGTCATGTGTGCCACGGTAGTGTGGTTGAACACGACTATCAGACTGGACAAACACCACATGCCTGCATAACTACAGTATGACCATAGTCAACAGTCCCAGTGACAGAGTAGGCCAATGTACACTGTCCCTGCGTGCAGACCACTGGCTACTGGACACCTGGCTAGACACACACCTGGAGGGTTAATTCACCATTGAGCCATCACATGTCCCAGTCCATGTGGGCCGCACAATGTCATCACAGGGTGGTCACAATAGCAGGTGGCAAGGCAGACACGGTGTACCAGGTGATGTGTCATGTGTGCATATGTCGACTAGCACAGCCGTTCACATGTCTGCAACATACTGGTGCACGATGTATACTGTTACATGATGAATGGAACTGCACTGTCACCCACTACAGGGCCATCTGACACAGGTGTGTTGTGACTGGTGTAACCCATGTTTGCACAGGATACACACTGCTGTTGTAGGCAGCCATGCTGGTGGCTACCACTGATATATGCAGTGGTCATACAGACATACCGTACACAGTGTTCATGCAGGAATGTCCATTGTCGTGGACGATGTGCTGCTATGTGAATGTAGGTGTGTGTTGTGAATGTTACACATCCAGAAGACACCATCTGGTGCAGTCATGGTTGTCAACACCAGTACACACATCCACAGCAGTCAGAACCCAGTCCTGACAATGTGTGTCAGTCACCCTTGTACTGTGTGACATATGTGCACATGGCGAACACCTCCCACTGTCATCTAAGCTGGCTACATGATGGCTGGAATGTGCTGTAGAAATGTACAATGCTGGTAGCCCAATGACGCATCTGGAATCAGACACAGTGCGCTATGTCAGCCATGTAAACCATGCACAACAATGACCGCCCAACAGACACAAACAATGCATTGACACATGGAACATGTGCACATGACAACCCCAATGAGGTATGTTGCACATATTGATGTACAATTGTCATCTATGGCCATAGCATGGATGCAGACACACATACTCCACAGGTAGTACCATGTGATGTAGGTAGGGGCATTGCTCGTACATGTCACAGTAGCTGTACACACACATGTCCTGCATAGCCGCCATGTAGGGGGAGCTGTGGTAGGGGCCTACTGGACATGCCCGCATAAATGACCATGTCCCACAGGAGATGTGTTAGGTGTGTACCACATGTGACGCGGCTGACAACAACCTGCGATGTGTACGGCTGCCGGTGTACCTGTGTGACATTGTCTGTGAAGGGTGCAAAGGCATATAGTATCGTATTGCATGCACACAAGCCCCACATAGGTGCATAGCCTGAACATACAGTACAAGGAGTGTGTGGGATGATAGCAACCCACAGGTGGAGATGGGCACGGACGCCAGCCCACAACCACATGTGTGTGTACGGTGTTCACGCCACGAGACATGAGCATGAGAGAGGCTAGCGCCACAGCTGTACAGGGTTGCATGCATATATGTTCAGCAACATCCCTGTATGTCCCACCACTGGCCCGTGGACCGATGGACACCAACCAAATGTGCAGATATGAGATGTGCACAGCACATCACAGATGCCTACCGTAGAACAGGCCTACCGTGTAGACATGTGCACAGTAGGTCTGCGCCAGCTGCAGTCAAACACGTTAGGTGCTGAACCACAGCAATAGTCCAGGCAATGCCACAGATGGACGTGCATGCCTCTGTGTATGTATGTCTGTGAATTCCTCCGGCATAGCAATATAGCTGTGTCACTGTTGTGAACAACAATATGAATGGGTTGTATGTGTGAGGGGTGCGTCATATGTGTATGGTCAGATCGACGATACCATCAGTGGGCCTGCTATGTGAACATCCCTGTCCCCATACATGGATACCTATGCTGTGCCCAACACCACATTCACAGAGGGAGGGATGGCGGTGTGTAGTGCAGCAGCAGACATGTGGGTGGCAGCGGGCACTGGATGTACACATATGTGCTACCCACATCAGTGCAGGCAGCCATCCATGTGCATGGGATAGCGGTGTGTGTCCACATACAGCACTGTGTCGATCAATATCCCAGCACATAGCACCTGCCAGGGCTACAGTGTATGCATGGATGTGTGATGCACCAGACACACCCTCAGCAAGCAGCGTACAGCATACCTCGCTTGAGGACAGTGTCCACACCATGGTGATAAACATGTTTAATGTCCATATTCACACAGCTATGACATATGCAATGGACAGCCACCCTGCCAATACCATCAACCCCCAGGTGGATCACACCCAGTGCCATGTATGTGGCATACCCTGCCATATCATGCAGACCTGACCAGCAAGGCTGCATGAGCTATCACAGTCCTACATGGTGCAATGGACTAAAGGCACTCTCACTATCAACCATACACAGCAGTAATGTGGCGGTGATGCACCCTGTCATGTTACAGGTGCTGTGTGATGCTCTGCACAATGTGTGTGTGTACATGCTATGCATGGCCTTTCCTGCTAATGTGTCATGGTTACACATTGCTCCATGTCTATCACATGTGCAACACAGGTGAGCTGTGGCAAGTTGTCCAGCACCTGTACAGTGCTGTGTGGAAGTACATGGCACAACACATGCATGTGCAGGTGTCCATGTGTATGTGTACAGTGCCGCTGCTCACGTCAATGGACACAGGCGTGATGTGTACTGACATATACACAGCGTCCAGGTGAACAGTAGCACAGACGTCACATGGGGACCTATGCCAACTGATATGGACATAGGTGCAGCCAGGTACACATGTCCACGGCAGGCTAACATCTACATGGTGCGTGTACAGTGTGATGGGGTGGCACACAGATATGATGTGACACCCAGTGCTCAATGGTGTGAAGCCACAACATCGGCTGTGTCACTGCCACGATGCCCTTCACAGATCACTGTGCAGATGTCGTACATGTCATAGCAATGTATTTCCAACAGTATGCCAGCACAGCAGTGTGAATGTGACCTGCCACCATCATTATGTCTTCCTGATAATGCCACGTTCCCGGCTTCCACCTTTCAGCCAACAGGAGGAGGAGGTGATCATTCCATACCTCCATAGTAACCACACCGTGCTATTTAGCCATGTGCCACAGCAGGCACAGGAACGGCAGGAGATGTGGGAGGAGATGTGCAGGAGGGTGAACAGCGTGGCGGATACAACCGCAGCTATCAGCAAATCCGCAGGCACTGCACAGACCTGATCCGGCATGCAAGACAGCGTGCCGCTGCAATCGCCAGGCAACAACGTGGGACAGGTGGTGGGCCACCAACCCAGCCCCCACTCACAGCCACGGAGGAGCTCCTGGCCAGTCTGGCGACACCCACGGAACAACACGCAGAAACACTTGCGGCCATCGTGGAGGTGGGTGTCTCCCGAGCTATGAGCCTGGAGCCGCATGGTAAGTCAGTGTTGCATGTTTGTATGATAAGCGACGTGGGTGTGGGTGTCATAGTACAACACATGATATAGCAATACATGCCAGGTATATGGCCACACAAGATGCAAACCATAGTATGCTATGTTGTGTTAGCAGACATGTGCATAGCACTTGCTACCACACACATGCATGATGTGACATGCACAGTGCTGACCGTGTAGATAGTAATGGCTAATGTGTATACCTTTGTGTAATGCCTTTACAGGTATGTCTGGCGTGTCGCAAGGACAAGGGTCTGTTGCAGGTAAGTCTGTTGCTAGTCAAAGGCATGTTCTGCTGTATTGATATTCCCCATGTGTCTAGGCATGACATGCTCACCTGTGTGTGCCCCAGTCACGGTATACAGCTCGCACCACCCGACACACACACCACCCATGTACAGTAGATACACCCGTTAGCGAGCGTAGAGTGGTATAACACCACACAACCTATTGGTGTGTTACGTGCATTCAGATATGCATACAATGGTGTAGGTGTTACACAATGGCTGCATGTGTAGTATGCATTGGTATGCCAGTGCAGTATGCACACAGTACCACATAGTGAGCTGTGATCTGGCCAGAGCACAGGTGTTACCAATGTGACCCATGCCCCTGCATCGGGTGCGCACGTTGTGACATGGCACATGCAATGTCCCATGCACGTGGATGTCTGGCTGCAGCATTGTCACACCATGACATGACCTATGCACAACATAGCAAACATCCACACTGTCAGCATATCCGTAGAGAATGTGACACCTCACACTAGTATGGTTGTATGTCACATGGGCCACCACAGGGCCGTGTGCACAATGTCTACCACACACAATTGTCAATGACTCAGACAGACAAGGCCATGGTCGATACCTACAGGCATGGTGCCACACAGCACATCCACAGTGGGTAGTCACCATTGCACCCTGTACACACATAGTGGGTTCATCACTGTAGTGGACCCCCTGGACATCCGATGTAGTACACCAGTGACATGGAATGCCTCCAAAGCTACTACAGGTGCCTCCAATGTCCACCATATACGTGCTGCTGAGCAGCTGAACTGACTTACAGACATGGCAATGTAATGCGTCCAGGTCACGCATCGCACAGACACATAGCTGTGTCCTGCTACTGTGCAGTGGCACAGAGCCCGCACTACACACTGTACAGCTATGTACACAGCTCACAACAAGCGTGCCTGCACAGACATCACTGTTACCCATACATTGTATCTGTAGACTGTACACATAACACTGCACCGTGACAGCCGTTGTGATGTGGTGCATGCGGTGGGACACCATCGTCACATGTCCACATGATACCGCACATGTTTGCGGTGTACATTACATAGTGTCGGCAGCCATGTGTACTCTCAACTCGCCCGTGGCCACACGGTGTATCACGCTGATGCATGCGAACTACCATGAATGTGTGTACTGCATGCCTACTAAATGACACCTGCCTGTTGTACTGTCCCCACCAGGGCAGTGTACATACTGCCACTATGAATGTCTGGTCTGCATTCACTGGTCTGTGTTGTGTGAATGCTGCATGCCACCTGCATTATCACATGCATGCTGTGTGTGTCTGTGTGTGTGTGTGTGTGTGTGTGTGTGTGTGTGTGTGTGTGTGTGTGTGTGCGTGTGTCTGTATTGTAACCGATGGTATGTCTTTGTATTGACAGGTGCTGTAGGTGAGTTCCCCTCCTGCGGTCAATCTGATGCTAGTGTCCCCACAGATACTAGTGGTGATGACCATGTGCATGAGGCACAGGCAGGGTCGTCACAGGCACACACTGTGCCACTGGAGAACATCACACATACGTCCCTTTCAACCCCACTCACGGTTCAGATCCCGACACATACCCCGACACCGTTGCCCATAGATGATGGTCAGTCAGCGTCTCTTGACCCCGAGCAGGAATGTGTGGTGGCTGCAGAAGGTGTGGGTACACACGATGTTGCCAGTGTAAGGACTGGTGCAGTGCCACGCAGGCATGTGGCAGGTGCTGCTCGTAGGGGGAGCACCGCTAGACATACACCTGCCGTACAGGGTGCAGCAGCTGGTATAACCAGACGCATGTTCCAGACTGTAATGGCGGCGCAGGCACGTGCCGAACGGCAGAACCAGGAAGGGCAGAGGCTGCAGAGGTCCGCAATCCGTACCTTGAATGACAACATCTAGGCATTGGCGAATGCACAACAGCATCTTACCGATGTTCTGGATAGGAGATTGGGTGACATGGCTGGTATCCTCGACCGAGGCATGGCCATCCTTGAGCGCGCGAGTCCGTGCAGGAACACCAGGTAGGGGTGAGGCATAGGCACGTGGGCGTGTGCCAGCAACACCACCTGCTGCAGGTCAGCGTGCGCCACCTCCCATGCCCACCCAGACAGTGCTGGTAGCAGCAGCAGTGCAGCTGCTACTACACCATCCACACCAGGACAGAGCAGGCCACGTGGACGTGGCCCTGGACGGCCCCATCGCGGCACGCTTCCAGCGGACATGTGACATCGGAGAGTGGACAGTCCGCACCTCCACCCGGTCGTGCCGATGCGACCCCAGGCAGGCGTGGGTCACGCCGCCCGGCAGACACAGTGAGCCGTAACACCTGCACTGTACAGTCAGGGGCTGCCAAGCATACCCCGTGTAGGCATCACAGATGACTGAACTGTGTACACACACACCCACACACAGCAGACACAACTGTAGGGCTCCACCACACCCACATGCAATCTACATAGTCATGCCCACTCAATGCACAGGCCCGTACACACACACATGATGTCATCCATTGGTACAGCCCATGCCTGTGGCACACATATCACCCTGTGCATATGATGAAGTCTCTGCCGCATAACTGTGAGCTACACCATCACTGCACGGTTAAGCTAACATATTCTGATGCACAGGGTGGACACGATAGTGAGAGGTGTATGTGTTACCTGTGTCCGCATAGTACATGATGTGTATGTTGTGGTGTGTGTGTATGGCTGGCGACAGGTGTGTATGTGATGTGGGTTGTGCACGGACATCATGCAGCAGACATACCATGCAGGACAGGTGCAGCATTCATTGATATGTGTACACAGTATGTGTGGTGGTTACATGTGTAGCACCATGTCGGTGCAGTTAACCTGTATGATACTGATGATGTACTTGCACGTGCCTACTGGGAGCACTGTAATTAGTTCCCCACGTGTAGTCGTGGGGTACCCACAGGCATGTCTGGCAACATCAGCATAGCACAGTTACCCGCATCCGCATGGACCCTACATAGGTACATAGGCGCATTACGAACGTAACAGGATATGTGCGCGACGACATGTGTGGACCTAGCATGACTGTGTGTGGCGTCTAACACCCCTCAGGATGGGGATGCCATATCCATCAGTCCCCAGTCCCTGGTCTAGCAGTGGCACACAGATGTTGCCTGGCGCATAACTATCGTCACACATCCACACGTCATTAGCAGTCCTGGACGTAGGCAGTCAGGGCCTTTCCTTCACATGGCCTGGCACTCCTCCCCGTGTTGTAGGGGTGTCTGGCCGTTAACCCTGTTCCCCCAGCACGTCCCACTCATCTTTGTGTTGAGGTGTTTGACAGTCGCTTCTGTGCCCGTGTTTGCATGGAGCCTGGGAGGTGGAATGTGCCCATGTCACCCAGGTCAGACATGGCCGTGTATGTCAGGCACAGATCACCATGGAGCAGATGTGCTGTGAAGATCTACAGCCGGTGTCCTCTTGGCTGTGCAGCTTGTGACACATGTCCTAGCACCGTCATCCCCGTCTTGTGGAACGTTTGCGGTCCTTCTGAGTGCTGCAGGCGTCAGGTTAGCTACAGGCCACATGTGCCATTGTACGCAGTCATTGCTCTGGTGTGTGATGTGTACAGGGGTACAATGAACACCCCTGATGTGGTTGCGATTCCATCCAGACCAGGAGGCCACAATGGAATGTCTTCACACCCACATTGCCATTGTGTGTGTTGACAGAGGTTGCCGACAGGTGTGCTAGCCATTTCCCTGAACATGTCCACCATCTTTAATGGCGTACCACCTACATGTGACATTGGGACAAACATGTCCTTCACACTGGGTAGGGCTGCACCTTCTCTGGCATTTAGTAGCAGGCCATGCCTCTGGCACCAGGCATCCATGTCTATGACGCCCTAGGTGGATGTCCGTGTAACATGGGGTGTTGGGTATGTTGGCCGGTGCGTAGATATCTGCATACCTTGTCTGCTACAATCCCCCTATGATTGCATGCACATTGGAAGGTCGGATGCCATATGGCAGGGGGCCCAGGAGTGAGCCCTGTGGGCCTCCACTGGGTCCAGATATGATTGTGACAAGGCACCTTGAGCACCAACCCTGTGTGGTGTGACCTCCAACCTGTCTGAGAAGCATCGGGTGACATATGTCCCCACATGTATGCTGGCGAGCCTTTTCATGGGTCCCATGTGTAGTGTGCTCTGAACGCTCCCACCAGGTCATGGTACTGTGTGCAAACCCACGTATCCCCATCAATGGCCTTGGTGACCACTCCAGACTGGACGAGCAGGTTCAGGAGCCAGGATCCGCCCTTGACTATGTAGTTGTGGGTATGTTCCGGTATTGGCTGTACACCGCTATCTGTAACCATGTCCACCTGTATGGACCTCCCCACAGCTTTGCAGACAACGCTTGTCAAGCGTATAGGGTGTGGCTGTTGACAGTCCATAAGAGCACTACCCTGGCATAGTGGGACCACAGATGCCATATGGCATCCATTGGGGACATAGACCATAGTAAGGCTAACATGACACAGTGGCCGCATGTGTGGGCCGAGGGCCGCAATGAGGATGGGTAGCACACAGCCAGGGACACCATCGGTGCCCATTGCTGACGTGTCAACCGCCATAGAGATATGGGATCACTCCAGGCCATATGAGATGTTTGGGAGGATACACTCTGGTGGGATGGATATGTTCCCTCTTGGGGGGGGGGATGTATGCATGGAACATGTCCTCTGGTTTGCAGACAATGTCTGTGGGTGCAGTGACTGTTGTCACATTCTGGACCATTTCCAGCCAAGTCTGTGTGCCCCAACCATGTCCTTACCACAGTTAGGGAAGGCCCTATGGTTGTCTCATGTGCCCTCTGCAGTACCACTCCCATAAGCGGCCGTGGATGATGGTATGTGGGGCCGTATGGTGACGCCGGTATGAATGGGTGATGGTTTCCTGGTACTGGCATTGCTCTGCCATGTATTAGCTCCAACTGTTGATGTACAGGTAGTCAGTGGCTGCGTCCACCACACCATGTGCCTACCTGTGGTGGACAAGGTCCTGATGTCATCATGTTTGCCTGTTGCAGACATGCATGTGGGTGGTCGGGTTAGGCGTTTGCCGGTCTGGCCTGTGTTCAACACTGGCATGGAGGACTTGTAGGGTACCACACGGTCATATGATGTGTGTGGTTTTCTGTGGAGAGGTCATCACTGAGGTCCCCCATGCTGGTGTTGGTTACAGGGTGTGGATGACCAGTGGATCCACTATACGGTCTTGCATCACCATTGAGGGCTGTAGTTCCTGTCTGGGGCATATCCTCACCATGTGTGATGGGCAGAACTGTCAGACATCCCCCCCTAGTATGTATGGTGCATGGCTGTTTAACAGTGGCCAGGTGTGTGAACACCTGGGACTGCTGGCGTAGTGTGTTGTGCCATGGGTAATGTTCCCAGGCTATGTATGGGTGGTTCATGTCACCCAATACGGTGCTGTTGTGAGAGCATGCCCACTCACCAGTGTCCTCCGGACATCTGTGAAGGTATCCTGTGTTTGGGAGGGTTGTCTGTAGCATGCAACAAATGGTAGGCCAGTCCTACACATGGTTAATTGCACCTAGATATTCCCCGCAGCAACGGCCACGTCTGTGGCATGGCCGGGTTGCTGTTGTGTGGCTGGACACACAGGACGGTCCGCATTCCGCCACCCATGCCGTCGCACCATGTGTATGCATGTCTGCTCTGTGCCGACTCTAAGTGTCTGAGCATGCCCAGTAGGCAGCTGTGTAGATAGACACACAGCACAGTGCACACCGCCCGTCTGCAGTTATACCCCGGGTGCATGCCTGTATCCCCTACGCAACGGCCATGTCTGTGGCATGGCCAGGTTTCTGTTGTGTGGCTGGACACACACGACGGTCCACATTCCGCCACCCATGCCGTCGCACCATGTGTATGCATGTCTGCTCTGTGCCGAGTCTAAGTGTCTAAGCATGCCCAGTAGGCAGTGATGTACTGATCAGTAGTTACTTGTTATTCCCGACTGCTGCACTAACGTGTTAGTGTACGGCGACCTTGGGATGGTAACAGACTGCGTGACAGCGCACTCTGTCCTAACTCCCGATCGGGCGCATTGCCTCTGCAAATGATACCACTCACATTGGGGTAAGCCTCCAGACAGCGCTCTGCTCAGTAAACTCGGTAGCGCGTTCTGTAAATGCTTCATACTGTAGTGTGTTCATGTAGATAGGTGTCGGTTTGTCCCCCGTCCCATCCGTGTGTGTGTGTGTGTGTGTGTGTGTGTGTGTGTGTGTGTGTGTGTGTGTGTGTGTGTTTCCAGCTGCCTCTGCGACTGATCATGCTTTTAGACGCTCCACAACACATGCCTTGGCTATTGCCAACTATTGTCTTGCGGGTGACGTCAGTAGCCTACAAGTATGCGTGTGACAGCGCTCTGTTCAGTAAAGTCGGTAGCGTTCTGTAAATGCTTCATACTGTAGTGTGTTCATGTAGATAGGCGAGGTTCGCCCCGTCCCTTCCATGTGTGTGTGTGTGTGTGTGTGTGTGTGTGTGTGTGTGTGTGTGTGTTTCCAGCTGCCTCTGCGACTGATTATGCTTTTAGACGCTCCGCAACACATGCCTTGGCTATTGCCAACTATTGTCTTGCGGGTGACGTCAGCAGCCTACAAGTATGCGTGTGACAGCGCTCTGTTCAGTAAAGTCGGTAGCGCGTTCTGTAAATGCTTCATACTGTAGTGTGTTCATGTAGATAGGTGTAGGTTCGTCCCCCGTCCCTTCCGTGTGTGTGTGTGTGTGTGTGTCTCTGTGTGTGTGTGTGTGTGTGTGTGTGTTTCCAGCTGCCTCTGCGACTGATTATGCTTTTAGACGCTCCGCAACACATGGCTTGGCTATTGCCAACTATTGTCTTGCGGGTGACGTCAGCAGCCTACATGTATGCGTGTGACAGCGCTCTGTTCAGTAAAGTCGGTAGCGCGTTCTGTAAATGCTTCATACTGTAGTGTGTTCATGTAGATAGGCGTAGGTTCGTCCCCCGTCCCTTCCGTGTGTGTGTGTGTGTGTGTGTGTGTGTGTGTGTGTGTGTGTGTGTGTGTCTGTGTGTGTGTGTGTGTGTTTCCAGCTGCCTCTGTGACTGATTATGCTTTTAGACGCTCCGCAACACATGGCTTGGCTATTGCCAACTATTGTCTTGCGGGTGACGTCAGCAGCCTACATGTATGCGTGTGACAGCGCTCTGTTCAGAAAAGTCGGTAGCACGTTCTGTAAATGCTTCATACTGTAGTGTGTTCATGTAGATAGGCGTAGGTTCGTGCCCCGTCCCTTCCGTGTGTGTGTGTGTGTGTGTGTGTGTGTGTGTGTGTCTGTGTGTGTGTGTGTGTGTGTTTCCAGCTGCCTCTGCGACTGATTATGCTTTTAGACGCTCCGCAACACATGCCTTGGCTATTGCCAACTATTGTCTTGCGGGTGACGTCAGCAGCCTACAAGTATGCGTGTGACAGCGCTCTGTTCAGTAAAGTCGGTAGCGTGTTCTGTAAATGCTTCATACTGTAGTGTGTTCATGTAGATAGGCGTAGGTTCGTCCCCCGTCCCTTCCGTGTGTGTGTGTCTCTGTGTGTGTGTGTTTCTAGCTGCCTCTGCGACTGATTATGCTTTTAGACGCTCCGCAACACATGCCTTGGCTATTGCCAACTATTGTCTTGCGGGTGACGTCACCAGCCTACAAGTATGCCTCTGACAGCGCTCACGTCAGTTAACTCGGTAGCGCGTTCTGTGAATGCTTCATACTGTACTGAGTTCATGTAAATAGGCGTAGGTTCATCTCCCGTCCCTTCCGTGTGTGTGTGTGTTTCCGTTGCTTTCGCAAATACAACTGAATAAGCAAATCCTTTAAGTGTTCACAATCAACAGTGTGATATTTAAAATCATGTTAAGACTCACATTGTTGATTGTGAACATTCTTAGACATAGCTGTTATTCTGCACACGTTGTGGAAACAACGAAAACGTTGCATGTTGTAATGAACTGTTTAAATGTTACGAAGACTTGTGTTGTGTCGAACTACGGGACTATTCTTGCTGCAGGTTGCTGGTTTGTTTGTGTTTCATAGTACAATATCATGTAATACGTGTGTTCATAGTATGCTTTCTGTGATGTTGACATGTGTGTGTTTCGTTAGCAGTACGTCCCTGCTTTCTATGCTGTGGCTAAATCTCCATTGCTCGCATAGACAGTGACAACTGGAAATGTAAGGGTGGACATTTAAAGCCTGGATACTTCCATGTTATGTGTAAGTCTCACAGGGCCAACGGGTGATAGCGCATACATGTCTATGAAGTACCTTTGGATACCATATGCGACCTGTCGTGGACGAAATGTTTAAGTTGACTGTTCCATCTACCTATGTGTGACATGGTTTGTGGCCATAGGGTGCCAGCAAGTCTTCCCTGTTCATTGGGTGTTTGCCATGGTCTATTGACATCACTCCTATTAATTCACCGAAGGATGTCTTTCATTGTTGGCAACGCCATAGTTTGACCTTCGTATGTCATTCCCAGCAGACGTGGAGATTGTGCCATTGGTATGTTTACACAGGTGACCCATCTGTTCCACTGTATGGAAGCGTGTGATCCCCATAGATGTGCTGGCAGATTGAGTGCTGTGTACGCCGGTATCTGCCCATCGGTCTGGCTTTGAATGGGGAGTGTCTACTGTAGACCCTATCTGTATTCCCTGGGTTATGCCTTGCAACAGCTGTGGGATTCCCCCAGGTTTGCAGCTATGGCTGCCATCTTGGCCGTACGTTTGTCCATCCATGGGAACTGCCTACTGGACACTAGTATCGGGCTGTCAACATTTCACAGCTGCATTCTCCATTTCTGGTGGATGATCGGTATTAGTATTGCGGAGTAACGCATATGCCATGGCCACGTCCCGCACACGGGGTGGGACAACGAATCATCTGCCAATCCACACCGACACCCATTTTTGCATACCCACGATCCCATGTCTGCAACCCTCGACAGTACCCCTTGCACACCCTTCATGTGTGCGGAAATGGGATGTGAACGTGCGTGTATGGACGCAGCAGCCTGGGGAGTCCTATTCATATGTCCTGCATTTCATGGACGGCTGTCATCACCCTTGAAGACGCTTGTGGTGCATATATCTACCTGTGCCGTAGTCACGGCTGTCACCTCTTCCGGTTCACACTATGTTGCCCACACTTACTTAAGGAGTAATTTTTGGGTCCTGCAATGGACACCGATGTGCATATGTAAAGTTTAGAACATGTTGGACTGTGTCCATTCGGCCAGTGGGTTTGACTGCCGCCGTATGTTCCCCAGTCCCGGATGTCTGTCCACCTACCCATATTATGTAGTGCTACGGAACCCGTGTCCTTCCACAATTTACCCATATGGTGTTACTGTAGTACTGCAGGTTGGCAACTGCTTTAGATAATCCTCAGAGGTACCATTGTGAACTATCCGCCACTGTATTGTCATTATAACACAGCCGGTACATGTAGAACCTATTTATTCATGACAGTATGTTGTTTATGTGTGGGAACGCCATATTTTAACGATAGTATGACCTTCCTAGTTGACGTTGTTGGTGTGCCATTAATATGTGTTCCACAGGTCGCATGTATGTTCCGCAGAGTGGAAGCGGGTGATCCCCACATACTTGATAGCACCTTGGCTGCTGTGTACGCTGGGATTCGCACGGCAGGATGGATGTCTACGGGGTGTATCTACTGTTGTTTCCATCTGTATGTCCTGTGTCATGCCTTACTACGGCTGTGTGATTCCACCAGGTTTGCTATTATGGGTGCCATCTTGTCCGTACATTTGTCCATCCTTGGGAAATGCCAACTGGACACTGATGTAGGGCTGAACACATTTCACACCTGCCTTTAGCATTACCCAATGGATGCTTTGCATCCTTACTGGGGACTAAGGCACGTCCTGTACCCGCAGCCCTCACACGGGGCGGGACAACGGATTATCTGCCAAACAACACCGAGCCCCATTTTGCATACCCAGGATACCATGGCTGTAACCCCCCACGGTACGCATGACACATCCTTCATGTGTGCGGAACTGGGATATGGACGCACATGTATGGACACGGCAGTCTGGGGACCTCTGTTCATATGTCCTGCATGTCATGGGCAGGTATCATCAACCTTAAACACGCTGGTGGTGCATATGTCTAGCTGTGCCGTAGTCACGGTTAGTACTCTGATTGGCTGATCCCAGTGGATAACGGAGCAAACGCCGTAATTTTTGGAGTCCTACAATGGACACCGATGTGCATTTGTAAAGTGTAGAACGTGTTGGACTGTCACCATCTGGCCAGTGGTATTGACTGCCGCTGTATGTTCCCCAATCGTGGATGTCTGCTTGACTACCCATCGTTTGTATGACATGGCCTATCTATATCCACATGCCAGTATGCGGAAATACAGCAAACCTTGCGTCCTGCCCATCTTCATAAACGACATTATGGAACATATATCGGCAAAAACAGACACTGTCAAATACGATAGACTCCACAGTGAAAGGATACTGAGCTCTTTCACCTACTAACATGGGGCATCGTCGGAGTACGGAATGCATGACATAGCTGTCCCTTATACACTTCCTTCAGAGTCGGTTTAAAGCGAAATTATCAATAAACCTGCTCATAGTTAGGTGGACAGTGCTCCAAGTCTTGATTATAACGTGACATATACATATCAGTGTTGCATGCCTTACTTCATGGAAACAATAATACGGCAACAATGTGTTAATATATATACAATATTGGTAAATACAATCAGTATCCTGACACATAGTTGATAATTGTTGTGAGTGCACCTTAGAATGTAGTGTGTTGATCAGGATATTGTATATCAATGTGTATAATAGTAGCATTACGATAACAAAGCATGGAATCAATGAGTACTATTTAAGCACATATTTTACAATTATGAATGTAAATGTGTGGAGGAGACATCCGTAACCTTCCCTGGTTCCACTGGATCACACACGCACACGCACACCCGCATGTCCGGATTGTGGGTTACGCGCACATGCATATCCGTAGTCCGTTTATATATGTTTACAGTGTCTGTGTGGTTACGTGTTTTGCGTTACTTGTGACTATTCCGCTAACATATGTCTGATCCGCTTGACGGACGTGTGCAGAAAGCACTTACAGCTTTATATATGTAACAGTCTTTGCAGCATGGACGCTTTACGTACACGTGCACATCTATATGTTCTATAGTCGTAATTCAAACGTGACTGCATTCACGTTTGACGGTTACTGTGACCAGTACACGTTAGCTGTTCGTTGTCATTAATATGCATACCCATGGTACCTATGTACATTTACATATCCCCCCCCCCGCACACACGCACGACACAGGCATCCATTCTCCTGCTGGGAAAGGTGCGGTACTGCATGTTGAACATTCCTAATTCCCCCTCGCTCATGGCCCAGGATGCATATGTCGTCACCGCAGGGCTGTTCAGATGACAGCTGCTTATATCCCATACGCATACAGGCCTTCGGTTGTCAGGGTGTTGCTGTGGTGCTTTGGGTTTGGTCTTGTCCGCCCACTGTACAGGACTGCCCTGACCCTGTACGAATGTTAGATGAGTCACATGGGCACGTTTTGTCCGTGTCCATGGTACCATGTCACGGCCCCCCCCCCAATTATTCGTAACCGTGTGCGCCGATTGGCCGGTGTACCCGTTGTAGATCTTGTTATACTAATTGCACACGGTCTGGTCGAACTGACCAATTTCCATTACTAACCCTCCGTATGTATGGCCTGTGTCGCAATATTACAAGGGTGTACCATTGCGTGACAACTTTCACTGAGCCACAGACATGTCCGTTGCTTTGTTTGGGCCGGTTCCGCTGTGCTACACACATTTAACATGGCGGAACAGGTTGAACAGCTCAGCCACGAGGACATCGGGTTGTCCGTCGCTGTCTATTATTGAATGTCTATGTGGAGTTTGTTTCACAAAGCGAGACAATGTCGACATTGTTAACGGACATCTCGCGCAGTACGTCCGCACCGCCGCGGGTGACGTATGTCTGCCTTTGGCTGGCGAACAGGCATTATGCTGTGCCATTATGTCTGGGGATATATGGTTTCCTGCCATTATGTCTGGGGATATATGGTTTCCTGACATAGATGATATGCCATACTAGCAATGACCCTAGCAATGACCTGCGCCTGGGTGTGGGTACTGTTGTATTACCCACGGGAAGAGTGGCCTTAGGTTAAGTGGTGACCTAGGCAGAAGTTGCCACCGATACATCACCCGCTACCCCCCTCCTGGTCTACCTACACCAAATAGAGTCTGGAAAGGTGCCCCGAGTAGAGCAACACCCTAGACGGCTACCTACTTGGCCTATGCCTAAGGCCGGCTATGTGTGTGGTCCCTTGGGCATCGGACTCGAACGTACACGCCTGCCGTGGGTATGTCCAGCATTACCCACATCCAGCCCCAAGGCAGTCAACACAGCATCCATGGGTCCACATGGTGTCCCAGCTGTGTACTCCAGGAACTCTATGGGGAATTAAACCCACACTTAGGACAGCTGTTTAATCTTAGCCTCACCTCAGGATACGCATCTGAGTAGTAGCACAGGGCGACTGTAGTCACACTCCACATAGATGGTGCCTCCACTGACCCTGGTTATTACCATACCATTAGTTTGACAAGCCTTATCTGCAAAGCCATGGAGATGGATCATAATGGAACACATAGATAAAGACATAGGGGACTCGCATACTTTGGATACAACCCAGTTTAGCTTGGTCAGAGTCAGATCATGCCCTTTACACGTGTTTCACTTTGTAGAATCAGTCACCAAGGCCATTGCTGAGGGTAAAGCAGTCCATACAGCCTACCTCAACCCGGCAGAGGCCTTCGACACAATACCCCCCTCGGGTATAATTGATAAACCCGTCATCTTGAATGTAAATCCATACATCGCCATATGGGTTGCAAACTGGCTAAGTCACAGAACACACATGGCCATAGTTGCTGGCGCCATGTCATACTCACAGCCAGTCACAGGTGGTGTCCCATGGGGCTGAGTCCTGGGTCCACTATTTCCAGCATCTACGTTTCCAATGTACACGCATACACAGGGGGGTTATGGGTGACAATGTTTGCAGATGACTGCAAACCGGTGCCAAAGTCAGACACACATCTGACACAGATATCCTTCAGGAGTGCCTCACAGATGTGGATAAGTGGTACCAGAGACATGTCCTACAGCTAAATGCCAGGAAATGCTAGGCATACCCTTCGGGAAGAACAAGGTTACCCCGAGCTACCATATAGGTGGCAAAACACTGAGCACAGAGGTGTTACCAGTGATCTGGGGACACGTGTTGTTGTTAACCGTTCGTTAGACACACATGTTGCTAACATAGTTAGGTAGACCTTCCACATTGCCCACATCATCATGAAGGGATTCACATCTAGATCAGGGAGGTCATTGTCCCTTGTACTCATCACTCATTAGACCTATGATTGGGTACAATGCCCGCTCAGAATGTATCTGACCCAACACCTGCAGCAGCTGGAAAGGCACCAACAGTTCATCGACAAACAGATGCAGGGTCTCAGGTATATGTGTTATACTGACCGACTGAAAGAATTCCAGCTGTATACAGTTGCATACCACTTGCCCAGAGGTGACCCGTGCCTGGCATACAAGGCTATGTCAAACCCAGATCTGATGACTATGCTTCACGTAAATAAGTTAGATCCCTCAGAACCACAAGGGCAGCTGACGTACACCTTGACACTGTCATTAATCGAACGTGTTGTTGGGACAGATTCATCACCCAGACACTCACTATGCTGTGGAACAACATCCCAGTACATGTGAGGGCAAGCACCTCGCTGGCCTTGTGTTAGTATTTAGACATGGATGTCTGAATTGATTTATTTAAGTAACCTTCTAAATGAATATTTACATTAGCACATTGTGAATCTTTACATTTCGTTGGTCTATTTTACAGTAGTCATAATCATACGGTTTATGTGTATATATTATGGTTCATTTATATTACTAGGTGTCTGCAGTTCTGTTAATATATTGGCACAATCCGTAGGACATATATATGTATCTTACACAGTCAGACATTTGGAAAACATTTTATGTTGGTTCATCTTTCGTATATGTACATATATTTCTATTTTCCGATGAAGACTGTACCTTCGGCAATGTCTGATGTCCTCACTGTGTGGGATCTGTAACCCAAGTAAGGTTTGTTTGCTTGTCTGCCTTTAAGGCATGTAATTAGTACCTAGCACATCTAATGTACTGACCAATTAATGCTTTTAAATGTAGTAGGTTGGACTGCATTGTATGTATTCTGAATAAGTCTGCTTATGAAGCAGACGGGGGCTCCAATAGACTATGGTGACTGCCTTTAATTCTTGGTGTGCTCTGAGTGGTCACTGACGGTCCCTACAGTACCTCGTCTTTGCTTTGGACTTCATCGGCTGGTTGTCTGTGTTTGTTGTATGGGGAATGTCAACTGTAGTCCCTATGTGTATTACTTGTGTAATGCCTTACTACGGCAGTGTAATTCCACCGGGTTTGCAGTTATGGGTGCCATCTTAGTCATACGCTTGTCCATCCATGTGAATTGCCTACTGTACACTGGTATAGGGCTGTACACATTTCACACCTGCATTTTGCATTCTCCGGAGTATGGTTTGCATTATTAGCGGAGAGTGACGATTACGCGACACGCCCCTCCCACGGGCGGACAAAGGATTGCCTGCGAAACAACACCGAGGCCAGATTCTACATACCCAGACTCCCTTGACTGCAACAGTGGACAGTACCCATTACACATCCTTCATGTGTGCGCGACTGTGATGTGGACGCAGCTGAATGGACCCGATACCCTGGGTATTTCTGTGCATGTGTGCTGCATTTCATGGACAGCTATCATCAACATTGAACACGCTTGTGTGCATATGTGTACCTGTGACGTGGTGACGACAATGAGATCACGTGAGTAATGCAGGAAGCTAGCAGGCATTCTCTGAACAGAATTTTTGTGTCCTACAATGGACACCGATGTGCATATGTCAAGTTAGATGTTGCTGGACTGTGTCCACCTGCCCAGTGCTTTTCACTGCTGGTGTATGTTCCCCAATCGCGGATGTCTGTTTGACTACCCATTCCACATGGTGCTACATAACCAGGTGAGTTAGTACTGTGAACAAATGACATACATCCAAAGATGCTGGTTAGCAACTGCTTCATATAAACCTCAGACATCCCAATGGGACATATCCGTCACTGTATTTCCAATATAACACCACCGGAACATGTTGATTACCTATGTATTCATTTAACCATGTTGTCTTCGTAGGTGGGAATGCCATAGTTTACATATCCTACGTGGACGCTGTGTGTGTGCCATTAGTATGTGTTCCACAGGTCGCACATCTGTTCCGCTGTACGGTAGCGGGTGCTCCTCATTCTGTTGCTGGCAGATTGAGTGCTGTGTACGCCAGTGTTGGCACGACGGTCCGGCTTTGTATGTGGAATGTCAACTGTAGTCCCTATGTGTATTTCCTGTGTTATGCCTTACCGCGGCTATGTCATTTACCCGGCTTTGCAGTTGTGGGTGCCATCCTGGCCATACGGGTGTCCATCCATGACAATTGCCTACTGGACACTAGTATAGGGCTATACACATTCCACACCTACATTTAGCATTCTCCGTGTATGGTTTGCATTATTAGCGGAGAGTAAGGCAGGTGCTACGCACATCCCTCCCACGGGCGGAGAAAGGATTGCCTGCGACAACACCGAGCACAGAGTCTACATACCCAGAATCCCTTGACTGCAACAATTGACAGTACCCATTACACATCCGTCATGTGTGCGGGACTGTGATGTGGACCCAGTTCTATGGACCCAGTACCCTGGGTATTTCTGTGCATCTGTGCTGCATTACATGGACAGCTATCAGCAACATTAAACACGCTTGCGGTGCATATGTGTACCTGTGATGACAATGAGTTCAGTTAGTTGATTAAATAAGGCGGCATTCCTGTCTTTAGACAAATTTTTGGGTCCTACAATGGACACCACTGTGCATATGTAAAGTGTAGAGCTTGTCGGACTGTGTCCTTGTGAGCACTGGGTTTCACTGATACTGTGTGTTCAGGAATCGCGGATGTCTGTTTGACCACCCATTCCACATGGTGCTACATAACCAGGTGATTTAGTACTGTGGACAAATGACATACATCCAAAGATGCTGGTTAGCAACTGCTCCATATAAACCGCAGACGTCCCAATGGGACATATCCGTCACTGTATTTCCAATATAACACCACCGGAACATGTTGATTACCTATGTATTCATTTAACCATGTTGTCTTCATAGGTGGGAATGCCATAGTTTACATATCCTACTTGACGTTGTGTGTGTGCCATTAGTATGTGTTCCACAGGTCGCACATCTGTTCCACTGTACGGTAGCGGGTGCTCCTCAGTCTGTTGCTGGCAGATTGAGTGCTGTGTACGCCGGTGTTGGCACGACGGTCCGGCTTTGTATGTGGAATGTCAACTGTAGTCCCTATGTGTATTTCCTGTGTTATGCCTTACCGCGGCTATGTCATTTACCCGGGTTTGCAGTTGTGGGTGCCATCCTGGCCATACGGGTGTCCATCCATGACAATTGCCTACTGGACACTAGTATAGGGCTGTACACATTCCACACCTACATTTAGCATTCTCCGGAGTATGGTTTGCATTATTAGCGGAGAGTAAGGCAGGTGCTACGCACACATCCTTCCCACGGGCGGAGAAAGGATTGCCTAGGAAACAACACCGAGCACAGAGTCTACATACCCAGAATCCCTTGACTGCAACAATTGACAGTACCCATTACACATCCGTCATGTGTGCGGGACTGTGATGTGGACGCAGTTCTATGGACCTGGTACCCTGGGTATTTCTGTGCATCTGTGCTGCATTACATGGACAGCTATCAGCAACATTAAACACGCTTGTGCATATGTGTACCTGTGACGACAATGAGTTCAGTTAAGTGATGAAAGAAGGCGGCATTCCTGTCTTTAGACAAATTTTTGGGTCCTACAATGGACACCACTGTGCATATGTAAAGTTTAGAGCTTGTCGGACTGTGTCCTTGTGAGCAGTGGGTTTCACTGATACTGTGTGTTCAGCAATCGCGGATGTCTGTTGGACTACCCATTCCACATGGTGCTACATAACCAGGTGATCTAGTACTGTGGACAAATGACATACATCCAAAGATGCTGGTTAGCAACTGCTTCATATAAACCGCAGACATCCCAATGGGACATATCCATCACTGTATTTCCAATATAACACCACCGGAACATGTTGATTACCTATGTATTCATTTAACCATGTTGTCTTCATAGGTGGGAATGCCATAGTTTACATATCCTACGTGACGTTGTGTGTGTGCCATTAGTATGTGTTCCACAGGTCGCACATCTGTTCCGCTGTATGGTAGCGGGTGCTCCTCAGTCTGTTGCTGGCAGATTGAGTGCTGTGTACGCCAGTGTTGGCACAGCGGTCCGACTTTGTATGTGGAATGTCAACTGCAGTCCCTATGTGTATTTCCTGTGTTATGCCTTACCGCGGCTGTGTAATTTACCCGGTTTGCGGTTGTGGGTGGCATCTTGGGCATACGGTTGTCCATCCATGACAATTGCCTACTGGACACTAGTATAGGGCTGTACACATTTCACACCTGCATTTAGCATTCTCCAGTGGATGGTTTGCATCATTAGCGGATAGTATGGCAGGTGCTACACACACATCGCTCCCACGGGCGGGACAAAGGATTGGCTAAAGCAACACCGGCCCAGAGTCTACATACCCAGAATCCCTTGACTGCAACAATCAACAGTACCCATTACACATCCTTCATGTGTGCAGGACTGTGATGTGTACGCAGTTCTATGGACCCGGTACCCTGGGTATTTCTGTGCATCTGTGCTGCATTACATGGACAGCTATCATCAACATTAAACACGCTTGCAGTGCATATGTGTACCTGTGACGACAATGGGTTCAGGTACGTATTGAAAGAAGACGTGAATCTGGTGTGATGTCAATTTTTGGGTCCGACAATAGACACCACTGTGCATATTTAAAGTGTAGAGCTTGTCGGACTGTGTCCTTGTGAGCAGTGGGTTTCACTGATGCTGTGTGTTCAGCAATCGCGGATGTGTGCTTGACTACCCATACTGTGTTGTGCTACAGGAACCATGTCTTCCGACACCAGAAACCAATGCTATACATCCAATGTTGCAAGTTAACAACCACTTTCATACCATACCCAGAGGTCACGATTGGGAGGTATTGCCACTTTATTATCGGAACAACACCCCCAGACTGTGTACATCACGGAAACTTTAGGCCAGTCTTACCAGCCATTTCCAATTGTAATTAGCAGACACGTGTCAATACATGTATGATAAGACATATTGTCATGCAGAAGTTGATCTATGTTATTTGGACATTGGCTTCTGCTTTTGGCATCCGTTGCTGTGAGTGTTGCCAGTTACCATACACATTGCTTGCTCAGAGGCAGACTACACAATTCTGCGCACTACTGTGGTCTCCTTTAAGGACCCTGAGCCAGTGGTCGATGGTACGGCAGCCACTGCATCAATCACATTTGCCATCTACCAGTACCTACAGGACTGCATGAGCCAGTCATTCACTTACCCAACTGTGGTTCACTGTACCAATGCCAAGCATCCAGTGTGGTGTACCCCAGCCATACACAGAATGTACAACACGAGGAGGTGGCTACTACAAGGTGGAGCAGACACCTTGTGAGGTATGACACCCTTGGTCATCATATGTGTAGACTTACACACTGTCATGAAATAGTCCAGGGCACATTCCACAGATATACCTACATGGACCTGGCTAACAATCATACCACCTTCAGTTGCTATGCTCGACACCTGGGAGCTCACTCCCACATATGCTCTGACTGGGTTCACATAGAGGTGGGGTTTACTCAACATACACACATTGCCAACATACAGGCTGACAAGTCCAGTGAGGACATCTCCACACCCTCCCCCACACATGAGGAGATGTGTGTACCAGTGGTTTGTGGTCACTAAATGTTCTGTGACACACAGGTGGGACATGCTCTCTCCAGGGTAGTGGACATAGCATCCATGAGACCAGCTGGTGACCCCGCTGTGTACTCCACTATCTCAGTTATGAATTGGACCCACAGTTAGGACAGCTATTACTTTGTAGCCTCACCTCAGGTAGGGTACCCAGGTTGTGTCACATGGCAACTGTAGTCCCACGTCACAAGGCCAATACCTCCACTGAGGCTGGTTATTACTGTCCCATTACCCTGAGGAGACCTATCTGCAAAGACATGGGAGGGATCATACTGTGGCTCGTACATGACTGCATAGGGGACATACATACTTTGCCTCACACACGGTTTGTCTTGTTCAGGAGCGGTTCATGCCTTTAAAGCATGGTTGACATTTTGGGACAGTCGCCGAGGCCACTGATGGGGGTGTTGCAGTCCATACAGCCTACCTCGACCTGGCAAAGCCCTTCATCACATTACCCCCCTCAGGTATCGTTGATAAACCCATTGGCTGGGATGTGAACACGCACATCACAGAATGTGTTGTAAACTGTCTATGTGACACAACCCACACGGTCATAGTTGCTGGCAGCATATCAGACCTACTGCCTGTCACAAGTGGTGTCCCATGGGGCCCTTCCATGTCTGCACTCCTGTCATACACCTACATTTTCATGGTACAGGCACACACAGGGGTGCTATGGGCAATAGTGTTTGTAGATGACTGCAAAACAGGTGCCATAGTGGGACAGACATCTGACACAGATATCCTTCGAAGGGGCCTCCCAGGTATGCATATCTGCTGTCAGGGACATGTCCCACAGCTAAATGCAACGTCATGCAACATCATACCTGTGGAGAACTACTAGGTCACCCCTGTCCAGCATATAGGTGGCTGTCCACTCAGCACAGGGGTGATTACCAGGGATCAGGGGACAGTGTTTGACGGTCACCATTCATTCCACACACACGTTGCTATCGTGGTTGTGTGGGTCTTCTACATTGCCCACCTGTTGGTGCAGGGATTCACATCTACATCAGGCTAGGTCATTGTCTCCTTGTACCCATTACGTGTTACACCTATGATCTACTACATTGCCCCATTCAGACTGTATCTGACCATACACCTACAGCAGCTGGGAAGCCCACATAGGTTGATTGTTGTACAGATGCAGGATGACACCATTTTGTGTAATGCTGCCCCACATGTAGGACCCCTGCCACATCACGTCACATACCTGCTGTTTAGTGTTGACCTGTGCCTGACATACGAGGCCATGTCAACCCATATGTCATGTGTATGCTTCACCTACTGTATCCGCATCCCTCAGAATCACTAGGGCAGGTGACATTTACCTTGTCACGGTCATTAATGGGATGTGTTTGAGTGACACATATATCACCCAGACACTCATTATGCTGTGGATCTACATCACAGTACATGTGAGACAGACATCCTTCCTAGCCTTGTTTCGCAGCTATGTTGTCCATTGGATGGAGAATTGCAGGTATAGGCCAGGGATTACATCATTATCAGTGCTTGACGGAGATACAGCAATATCATGGGTATTTCATCTGAAGCACAGAAGGTAGGCAAAGTCATCCTAACTATGGTGTAGTATTATGGCTGGGCCTGGGACGATGGCCTACCCTGTACCTATGGACGTGTGAACCCATATTCATAGTTTGTCACATGTACAATTGTCTATCCACTATACTCTTTCGCCACTGTATATTTCTGTGGCACATGATTGTCCTCTGTATTACATGCAGGTATGCTGTGTACGTTGCACATACGTCACAGTTGATGACAGTGTATCTGTGTCCCTAACACTGTGATACTGAGGACTACCACACATCCTTCACAGCATTACATGCATATGTCCATTCTATTCTTCTTTGGCCTATGGGGGGTGTTAAGGCAAACATTACTCAAGTCCCTGTTTGTGCATGCTTCATGTTGGTGTTTGACCAGGCTCCGTTGCAGTCATGTGTTGGACAGTAGTGTGTCTGTGTGTTTGCCATGTGTTTTTATTGCCGGTACATCTGTGGGAGGTGTAGTTGGCACATGTTCCTCTTTGCAGGGACACCCATCCTGGGGTTTGTGTCATGCATCTGCACTTGGCACGTGCCATATGTCCTGTACTATTCCCACAGTCGTGTATGCCTTCATGCACTACTGCTGCATGTTACTGGCTGTGTGTATGTGGTACACATGGACATTGTGATGTTTGGCTTGACCTATTCCCATGCTAGAACGTAAACATCTGTCAATTAAGTCTTTTAAATCAAACTGTAACACTCATTCGTATTTTCAAAATGACACTCATTAACACAGGAAGCTGGGATTAATAACATTTTACTACTGTGCAGCAGGAGGCAATGGAGTATGCAGTAAAAGTTTAGACATTTGTTCAACTCTATACATGTTACATCTGTATGAGCATTCTGTATACTATCATCTTTTGCACACATTAATGATGTGGTCAGTCACAAGGCATTTACATTGCTAGAGTACAGAACATTGTATTCCTACAACAGTGCTCAGGTAATGCTTATTACATGTTTTCCCATGAGGATAGCCCAACCTTGCGAGCCACATATTCAGTTAGACTGTACTTTGGTAAATTCTGCTCTGTCACGGTTCCAACACTGTTCATATCCAGTCCTCACTCCGTGTCCTACTAGGTTCCTGTGTCTCTCTGCTGAGCAGCTGTACTCTGTGTTACAGCTCACAAGCCTATCCTCCTCAGTGGAAGGATGACAGATATACCTGTACATACATGTATTATTCTGTAACCGAGCAGATGAGTAATGCTGACTGACATACACCTGCTGCACTGGTTACTGCTAGGGTTAGGGTTCAATCACACTGCAGCTACACTACAAGCAATTACATGCATGAGAAGCTGTACTGCTATATTGTCAGGTAGAATAATATGCATTATACACTATTTGCTTCTAAAGTTGCACGTCATATCTATGTTTAAATATGTATTTTGCTAACATTCTCCCTCCTTTGATTGCTTCTACTCTATCCAGAAACATATACAACATTATTTCATTCCCTAGCATCTTCCTCTGTGGAACGTTTAACTAGGCAAGTAATTTGATGTACATTGCAAGTAGGATTGCATTTTCTATTGACAAATACCACTACAGGTCTTGATACATAGTCTCGGTACAGGTATGTCGCCAGAGTCCCTGACTAATACTTACATGCACAGTATCCCGCACTAGACACATGCTCCCAATATGAGCAGAACAACACAAATGGCAATCATGATATTCAGTATGACTGACCCCTTCCACCCAATGGTTTGTGGAAATGGTTCGGCAGTGGGTTTGGGCCTGGTTCCGCCATGGATGACACCTGCTATATTACCTGTAGGTGGGCGTTGCTTTTGGTCTCTTCATGTGGTAGTTGGACACAGCGATCTTCTTCAGTAAAGCGCCCGCGTACCAATTCTCAGCGGCAGGGGGCAGTCGTGCACTATTACATTTTGTGACACAACAGTTCTCATTGCATCCGGTACATCAGTCACATGTTCAGGTTCAGGAGCGGGAAGTCACATTCATCCTTCCTCCGACAGGTTTTGATAACTTCCTCTGTTCCCTGATTGATTTCACTACTCCAGAAGCTGGGGGTGTTCCAGCCCAGGTTGTGACACTGTCACTCAAGTCCATATGAATCGATATTCCTTTATCTCTTGCAGAAGACTGACATGTCAGAACAGCTTCCATTTCACCCACTGGATTAGTAGGTTTCTCGACTGTGTTCCCAGTTCTTCGAGCTATATGTGTTATAGTTTGTTTCGCACCCACAGGCAATTGTACAGTATGTCATGTGACTGGAGCCAGATAACCCAAATAACAACTGCCGGACCAATTCCCAGGTAACCATTGATATGCTTATTTCCCACAAACAACATAGCAATATTCTACTTTAATACTGATGCGGGTTACCTCTGCATGTAACAAATTCCTGTCTCTAACAGAGGACTGTTTATACAATTCAGGATGTTTCTGCACATCCTTCAACATTGTTCTCATGATGTTTCAATACAAATTAGGAATGGTGCTACAAGTAGTACTGTGATCTTTGGCTGTTATATGACATTCGTAAGACACAGTTATGTTACAAATACTCCCACCAACTGAAACTGTATCATGTTTATGATAACATACAATTCCTTTTTGTGTAACAGGTAAGTACATTGCCACGTTGTCCTGTGATCTCACAGAACCTGTATCAAAGTGTAGATATTCACAAGTCTCAATCTATCCCCAAGGGGACAACATGCATCGGAAGTCCTCCATATGATGTAGGTATGGCAGTACAAACACAGCAATTTAATGTGTTCCTAGTCTCTATATGCACACGCATCATGCCTAGGTATCTGTTGAAGTGTGGAAGACACTCTGTGGCCAGTTCATCACGTATCAGTATTTGTATCCGTGTAGTTATATGCAGGTAAGGTCCCGGAAATTGTAACGTAAACACAAACATGGTTAATAGGTGTATAATCATTAGGACAGCAAACATAAATGTCTTTGGGGTTGCTTTGTATTGTTATACAGTCTTCGCCGGGTGATTCGGCTCTTTGGTATATCAGCTACAAGATGTCAATCAGACTTGATATCCTTTACCAGTTTGAGAAATGTGAGGTGGACCCAGGACGACCTCTCTGCAAACTTTACTGCGGTAGGCGTTGCCAACAGTACCGGTACAGACATTCGCAATGTCCACTTGGCAATAATGTTCTTTGGATAACAGTGACATACACACAGGATACTGGTGTCAGCTATGCTTCCGTCTTCGTTTGCTCTTATCTGTAACAGACTTTAACTGAAGAACAGTGTTACTAGTTAACAATCCTCTCATGTCACCTACTACTGAGTCATCGACCTCCGGCTCTGCAGGCATGACAGCTTTCCACTCTGGCACATGATATGCCATTCCACATACTACTTCGAAGTGGGTGCAGCACTTTACATTTGGAACTGTTGTCATGCTCAGCAATGCTAGAGGTAGACAGCTCATGTAACTCATCTGGATGTCACCCACCAACCTCCTCTACTTATTTCTCGGGATCCCATTCTACGGCGCCAGCAGTCGTGCTGAGTGTGGGTTGTACATGCAATTGACATTCATGGTAATATGGGTAATCCCCAGGTAGCGTGATTGTCTGGTTAACTACATGTGTTCTATTGTCACTGTAGCTTCTTTACAGCATGCCAGATCTAGGGATACTTTATTTTACTGGCACCTTTGCCACTGCTGCTGCATCCGGATTAATGGTTGGGAATGCTTCTACCCATTTTGATTATATATATGTGTAATCGCTAAACAGTATTTGTTCCTTCACATTTATGCAGATGTATGAACTCCATACAAATAGTACGGAACGGTTATGGTGGTGTAGGTAAACTCACTCCCTTCGGTTTAAATACTCCCTGTGCATGATATCTACGGCAAACGTGACACGCTGCTCATGAGGTTTGTATGTGGTTTGTAATTCCGTATGTTAGGGGTATTCTGTTAACCAAATGTACCATCCCCCCTGTTGAGACATGTCTCTACCCATGGCTCCACAAAGCCGCATATCTGAATATATTAGACATTAATATTGGCTTTCTCACTGTGGATATGTGCAGTCCGTGTTCAAGGATTGCTCCTCGTCATAACCACATCGGCTTTTCTGCTTTCGTAGTTGCTGTTTGCATTGTTTGTACAGTTTCTACATCTAAACTGTCTGAGGTTTGTCATTCCTCATTCACACAGACACTTTCCAACTGTGACGCTGCTTGTTTTGCAGGTGCATGAGCTCATGCCTCACCTTTCCTACTGTTATCCTGTTGCTTTCTATGCCCTGCACATTTACAATTACCTACTTCAGTGGGTAACTGCATGTAGTCTAATGCATTCAAGTTCGTATCGCATGATTAATCGGTTTACCGGTGGATGTTATCATTCCCTATTCTTCCACTGCTGCTCATAAACATGCACTGCACAGACAACAGAATGACTATCGGGACATATGTCCACACATCAGTTTTCCGCTACAGTACAAGCACGTGTTAAAGCTATCTATTCTGCTGCTTGAGCAGACACGTTATGCTGCAGGGTTTGGCCGTCTACAATGTCATTATCAATAACTACTGCATAAACTACTTGATTCGTTCCTGTAGGACTCTGTCTACATGATCCGTACATTAACTGTCACCTCTGCATCATCTAAGGGTATATCAGTGATATCATGTCTGTGTGTAGTTATTTAATCCATTTCGTATAGGCAACTGTGTGGTGTGCCATACACAGGTGTCGGACGTGACGTTGATAGGTTTCATGTTGTACAACGTTCAATCACCATGTGAGGTTGACTCAGTGGTATGGTCAAACATGACAAATGTCTAGCACGGGTCAGGAATGCTATCTTCTCTTGCAGCAGACTGATCACAACTGCATGAGACATTCTCACAGTGAGAGGGTGGTCTAGTAACATTACGGCGGGGCCTGTACTGCCATGGGTGCTACAACAACTGCCTGTACACAATGTGGCACTGACCATGCCACAGTGTCCAACTGCAATGAGTAGTCAGCTATGTAGCGTTGCTTACTTCCCTGCTGTTGCATCAAGACTGACGTCATATATCTCCGCTTACAATCTACGGTCTGACAACATGTGTTATGATTATTCACAAGACCTACTACAGCTGTTGAGGCTATCAATCGTTCTAGTCTGCAGAACGCTGTTTCTGCTACTGTAATCCAGTGTACTATGTGTTGTGCTGCCATAGGTGTATTAAAGGTTAAGGCAAACAATACAGCGGATTCCACAGCATTGTTTGGTATCCAGATTTAACAAGTGTTAGTCGGCCCAGACAGGACATCATTCCCTTCTTGTTAGTTGGCTTGGGTGCTTATTATATTGCTACCTTCCTATCGTCATGTGATGTTCTACCCTACTTGGATACCAGATATGCCAGGTAATTGACCTGTATTCTCTGTAGTTGCAATTTATGCTTGCTTACTTTATGTCCCTGTTCTGCTGATTATCTCAATAATGCTATTGTATCTTCCATACATTGCTGCTGGGTAGGGGCCGCAAGCAGAATATCATCCAAATAAAGTAGAACTTGACTGGCCCCGGTGGAGTTAACACGGAATGTAGCAAGCCACCCTTGTGAGAATATCGTTGTACTTTCACAGTATCCCCGCGATAGCCGGGTATGGCTGTATCTGTCACCCTGACTGTACATGCAAAGCAATATGGACTATGTGGATGTATAGGTATTGCAAAGTAAGCATAGCTTATATGTACCATGGTAAGATACTTCTGTGGCATGTTCATAGCATTGAATATAGTGTGTGGGTCTGGCACCAACGCTACCCTAAGTATTCTTACATGATTTACAGCTTGTACATACTGTACCATCCGCCATTCCCTTTGGTTTCCGATCAGGAGATTTGCATGGTGAATAGCGATTACTTTGTGGATGGGGAATTCCCTCTATGACTTTACAGATATCTTCTGGTGTCCACGGTCTATACGCTACAGGGGTTGGGTCCTGGCCTTCCTGTCCTGCATGAGGGTTCGGTACTTCAATTAATTGACAGATATCCTCACTCTGTTTTAGTACTGTGTTCTTACTCGGGTGTCCCTAGGTATGTTACGTGTTCGGGATGTGGTTTCAATAGCTTCTATTACATTTGTTCATTGTGCTACCTCTGTTGCCACAGGATAACGTGTGGGGACTAGCCTGCCCTCCCGCTTAATATCCTGGATGTGGTATCGAGGTGGTAGGGGGTTGTGGGGGGGGCTATCGGTACTACTGTATTATGACCTTCTCTGTGTACGTATGATGCTTAGCCATTTGTAGTGTTCTGTTCCCTTCGCACACTACCTCAGTCCACCGATGTGCATGACGGATACCCAATTGTCGCTGTTTTGTCGCCTGCACATCTTAGGGCTGCCACCTTTTCCAATGCACAATGTGGGACATTAGTGTTCGAACGCGTGTAATTTGCCTGGAAAATGCATACCCACGGCCAGTACATAGGACAGGAATTCACGTTTTGCCAGGAGAGCGACCAATTGTTGTAGCATTTCAGTTGCTTATTCTGTTTATTATTATATTTTGCTGTTCCACATACAAATTTACTGTTTTATGCTACCATTTTGATATATATCTGGGAAATGTTTGTCCTGAGATATCAGGACATTTGCCATTTGTTCGGTTTGTTTACAGGACACGGCTGGCCAAAGAGGGACTATCCCTCTCAGGGTGGAACAGGTGTTTACCCTGGAACATATGCATCAAATTTTCGGGGATTACAATGTTTCAGTAACGATATTTTGCGTAATATACCATCAATGTCATATTTATTACCCCATTTTGCTGTGTAACTCACATTATGTGCTCTCTGCGATTGCATATTCTTCACGTCACCCGTCAAACGTGGATCACATGATCTGTTGCTTCAATAATCTCCCATATCCTCTACACGACTGCTACGTACCCTTCTGTCATACCACATGGTGTCTCCTTCCCTGTATCCACTGTAGTGTCTACAATCACTATTTACTCTGCTGTGTGTTCCCCTGACCTATGTTCAGATTTAACAGTATGTGGGTAGGTCTTCGACCCGATATCACTACTGTTAACAGAAACACAATGTAGTCTGGTCCCTGATCTACAATAGAGACAAAAAAGCAAACACTCCTTACCTGGGCCTCCTGTTTAAGGCTGCACGTTTTCTTCTTGGGATCCAGTTTCCCGCTTTTCAGCCACAGATCAGACAGTAAACAGCCTCTTTACACACAACAATTCAGTCGGAGGTCTTTTCATTCAAGAAGAACCATTTATGCATATTCTCCAGCGTACATGTCTAACCAGCCATGTACTCTGACCTGTAGCTTACCAAGGGAATTCCGGATTACAAGGATCACAATGTGAAATAAGTTGTTAAAACCAGACTGTAGTTATCAGTAGGCTTTTCTAAGTGACAGCCGATAACACAGGAGGCTCGGGTTCGAAAGTTTTAGTAGTGTACACAGGCAGGCTAAATAATATACAGTCCAAGTATGAGAGTTTTGTCTGACTCTATACAGTAAGCAGTTTCTTTATATAGTGTTTACAATCAGCTTTTGCCCACCTTACTGACGTGGTCGGTCACAGGGCATTTCCATCACTATGGTCCGCAATAGTCTATACATACGTGGGTGCTGGGGTCGTGCTTTTAAAATGTTTTCCCATGGGAATAACACAGCCTTGCAAGGCACCTTGTACATTACAGTATCCTTTTGTGATTGTAGCTGTTTCAAGGACCCTAGACTGTTACGATACAGTGGACAGTTAATTTCTTAATACGTTGCTTTGTCTCTCTGGTAAGGAGTTGTACTGCTATCTTCGATAGAGCTCACAAGGCCATCCTCCTCTGGGGAAGGAGTGCTGTTATGCATGTACATACATTTATTGTTCTGTAACCCAGCAAATAATTAATGATGACAGACATGAGCCTGCTGTACTGCTTACTGCCAGGTTCAGAATTCCATCACACTACAGCTTAGCTTCACCAATTACATGCAGGCTTAGTTCTACTGCCATATTGCACGGTACAATTCAATGCATTATATAGTATTTCGAGTCTAAACTGGAACTTCATATGTGTTTCTATATATTTTACGAACAACATCCATCCGGCCATATGCATGTTGTTCCGTCCTTTACCTTGACCGTGTGTATTTGTCCGACCGGCTACGCTAATCTCCACATGTGATGTCCCAGCTTCCCCTTCTTTGCCTGTAGCACCCTGTTAGGACGTCCTGTTTGGTAGGCACCTGTTCCGCTATATGTGATCGACTTCACTGCATAGATAATCATCGATGCGGTGGTCCAACGACCGACTTGTCCACATGTGTACAGTTATGTGCACCGTGTCGTATGCAAACCTAGATGGTTTGGACTACATGCGGGATGTACACATTCTGCTGACACATTCACATGCAGCCATTTACATATCTGTACCTGCGGTGGGTTGGTGACATGTGGGTGCGTATTTGCCCGCGTGGCATTGCCTAACACAAACATCTTACCACAGTTCAGGTATGCACATTGTGTGTGGTTGTATAGCTGCACACGGATGCTAGCAGGTTTGGGTGCAGAGGTATACATGGGTGGGACTGACATGTACAATGAGGCTATTGTGTAGTACATCCGAATGCATGGGTTCTGCTTCTGGATATTACACTTCATCATACGCCATCCAGTGTATGCAACAGAGACGTTGCTGGGTGTGGGATATGTTGCTATGCACATGTTTGCCTGTGTTTGAGGTATCTTGCTTCCTTACTGTTGTTATGTCAACACAGCTATCCAGCTATGTACTGTCACTACTGCTTGTGACCATTATGGTTGGCACCTTTTCCAATGCCCATAGTGGGGCATGTTATGTGGAAACTTCGGAATTTGCAGGACTACACATACCCATGGCTAGTGCAGTTGACAGAACTTCACTTGTTTGCCATACTATAAGCTTATTCTGTAAGCATTTGGGTTCCTTATTTATGTTCTTATGCCATGTCTGTGTTTCATATAGTAATGTATATGTTTTATGCTACTATTACATGTATATTGCGGGAATTTTCTTGACAGGGGATCGGAGGTCATTTTCCATTTTTACGATTGTTGCAGGGACACAACTGTCCAATCAGGGACTGTCCATGGCACATTGGGACAGCAGGTAACCCTGGTGACCATGGCCATGTCGCTACTGGGGTTTCCACCTTTTCCAGTTTCCGATCTGGGATATTTCCGGGACTCACATCTGACTTTACAGGCCGACACATACAAACGGTCACTATATAGTATAGAACTTCACTTGTTTGCCTAAATATGAGCTTATTGTTGTGGCAATTTGCTTGCTTATTCTGTTTCTTGTGTCATTTAGGTATTTCTGTTACAGAAATAACCAATTCATGCTACCATTACATTAAATACGGGATATCATTGTATCCTACAATCGTAGCACATCAGCCATTTCTAATACGTTTTTTCGGGACACAACTGGCCATGGAGAGACTGCCCCAACCAAAGTGGGACAGGTGGTGACCTTAATCGCTGCTCCTATGTCGGTGCGGCGTGCTGACATCTTGGCTGTACACCTTCTCTGAGTGTAAACACTGACGGTGCATTGCGGGACGAACGCGGTCTTATGAGTATCCTTTGCTCCTTGGACGGGTACACTTATGCCTTCGTGGCTTGTATTTGCTTCTCCATTAATTTGGGACGGGTACTATGTTGCATACTGTACGTGCGTTTCATTCTGCACAGGACCTGGCTGCTGCCATTACTATTGTGGGCGGACCGTGGCTGTCAGCACATTAGGTTGCTCACCTCATGCCGGCTTAGACACGCCTCCAGACGCATCCTACCTGGGCTCGCTCACGTACACTACGCAGGTGTCTGTGATTCCGGTGCACTCTCATTAATATGTATATGGCGCTACTGCGCCGGCTATTCACTGCACCGCCGGCGCAGGCCTTACGCCGGCCTTGCGCCGAGCTTCATGAATCCCGGGGACTATCTTAACCAAAACAAAAAAAAAAAAAAATATATATATATATATATATATATATATATATATATATATATATTGGACATTATTCTTAAAATACAACACTCTAACTATCTTAACCAAAACAAACAAAAATAAATATATATATATATATATATATATATATATATATATATATATATATATATATATATATATATATATATATATTGGACATTATTCTTAAAATACAACACACTAACTATCTTAACCAAAACAAACAACAAAAAAAAAAAAATATATATATATATATATATATATATATATATATATTGGGCATTATTCTTAAAATACAACACACTAACTATCTTAACGAAAACAAAAAAAAAATATATATATATATATATATATATATATATATATATATATATATATTGGACATTATTCTTTAAATACAACACACTAACTATCTTAACCAAAACAAAACAAACAAACAAAAAAAAATATATATATATATATATTGGACATTATTCTTAAAATACAACGCACTAACTATCTTAACCAAAACAAACAAACAAAATATATATATATATATATATATATATATATATATATATATATATATATATATATATTGGACATTATTCTTAAAATACAACACACTAACTATCTTAACCAAAACAAAAAAAAAAAAAATATATATATATATATATATATATATATATATTGGACATTATTCTTTAAATACAACACACTAACTATGTTAACCAAAACAAACAAACAAAAAAAATATATATATATATATATATATATATATTGGACATTATTCTTAAAATACAACACACTAACTATCTTAACCAAAACAAAAAAAAAAAAAAAAATATATATATATATATATACATATATATATATATATATATATATATTGGACATTATTCTTAAAATACAACACACTAATTATCTTAACCAAAACAAATATATATATATATATATTGGACATTATTGTCCAATCCATGAACATATTCTCAAAAAACTACCACCCCAAGCCAGGACCTCCTGCCTCTTCCCCACACAATAGCACAACTCTAACCTCTCTCCCTCACCTACCCCATCATACCAGCACTCCATCACCCAAATCTCTAACAATTTACTCTCTAAATATCCAAAGCATTGGAAATAAAATAACAGAACTTCACTCTTGGATTGCTAACACATCTCCCCACATTCTAACTCATTTGGTTTGGTGGAGGTCACCATAATAAACATACTTGTAATGCAGCCCTGTGTGTCCATGCCTCATATGTTGGGTTTATTTTCAATAGAGCATTCTCAGAAATTGTGGCATGACATCATACAGTTCGGAAACATGTTTTATGTTTGGAAATGTATGCTTTATTTTCAATAGAGCATTCTCATAAATTGTGGCATCGTACAGTTCGGAAACATGTTTTATGTTCGGAAATGCATGTTTTATTTTCAGTAGAGCATTCTCATAAATTGGGACGTCCTGCTATTCATTGACACTAGATGAATATTCAATAGTTGCAACTGACGTACAACAACAGGGGAGGGTTTTTGGCGGTGCATGCTACTGCGCATCTGGTGAGCCAGTACACTACACTATCGCAGAATTACTAGTTAGGCATAAAACATGGCAACACTATACAGTGGATGCATCATTCATACTTATTTCTTTCTACAACATATACTCCAAATTCAAGATTTGACAAAAATAATAAAAGAGAATTTAAATAATGTCATACATAAAAACATACAACTAACCTGTAGCATACTACAGTAGGCTAGTAAGCATGTACCAGAATGTCTCACTGGAGCCATATTTTTGTGTGAAGTGGATTGTTCTTTCAGTTGAGCCAGCAGAAAAAACATCCTAGTATCTGAGCAATAAAACCTGGCCATAATCACTTTCATATACAGCACCTCCCAACAAAACTAATTCTAAACTTATTGTCACTATCCACAAAAGGAAAACACATTAAATTTTGTACAAAAATACATAACTAATAAGCCACACTAAAACCTTCAACAATGACATCATCTCAGTTGAGCTTAAAACCAGCAGAGCAAAACAAAATGAACATGGTAAACCTCCTACAAACTAAGACCTCCAAGTAATCAGTGAAAAAATAGCCAGTTAGCAATCGAGATAGCACTCCTCTGTTAACACAAATACACATTGAAATTACTGCACACTCAGTGCAGGGGAAACTAGCAACCTGTAAAAAAATGAACCTATAATACAAAGCTTTACACTATATAAACCATGCAACATGGAAAAAAGAAGTACATCAAATAGATACTGTCCACTTAAATTTCTCCAGTAATGAAAACAAAACACAAGAGATGACATCAATAACATACAGTCTAAATTAGAATTTCACAAACATAAAAATGTTCACTTACCTGTAATGTCCAACTGTGTAGTCTAAAAAAGTCCCATTAATTCTTTGAGCAGCCATCTCCTACAATGCTGACTGCTTCTTCAGATGGCTTGCACAGACTCTACAGAGCAGCTAAAACAGCAGAATATTGCCATTATCTATAAAACTTACTTCTAAATTCAAGTCACCTATAGCAAATTGTGACAGTCATTTATAATCTCAGTGTCACCAACCACAAAAAGTAAAACTGTTAAAAAGCAGTGGTAATTTAATAAAAAAGGCTGTAATAAGCTCTTGTCCAACCTTCCCTTATGACTGTGACTTCCAGAACTAAGCAGAATTCTGTAGAACGTGACACACACATTATTTCATGAAACAGCATACCTACCCCCAAACAATCAAGCCAAGTCTTGTCTCTCCACATGATGCACCTAGACAATATCTGACTTTACTACTTTGCAATGAATGCATGAATAGATAACACTGGTTAACACATTCAGATAAATACATACATTCAAATGCATAAGACATTTTTAACATGTCAGCATTTAAATGTCTCGTTCAGTGAAATGATAGTCAGTACCAAGCCAGAAACCAATGCAGTTAGCACTTCATCAAGTTGAATATGACAATTTTCACCTCTGCTGGCACTCATTGTTTAATCCAGTGTGTCCAAGATCAAAAACACTTAACAGAAAGCCAAGGATGACTGTAGCAATTGTAAAATAATTTACATGCAAACCATTTAACTCGGGCTTCTCTTACTACAAACTGAAAATTATGCAACTATTTTTTATATATTTAGTCAATGTTTTAGTTAATGTAACAAATTTCAAGAAACTGAATTTTCAGTGGAGATTGATATCTGCAGAAAATGATAATAAGGCTATGTATACAGTTGTAAGAGCCCTATTTATAGGCTTGTAACAGACTTGGAAAAGATGTGAAAAAATAAGTTCAGTGAAAGTCAGGGGAACTACAAATATTGGCTGCCCAAGAGGAGATGAAAAATAGCGGTTGGCATGGCTGGGTGTAGCGTGTCCTTATACATGTAGAATAGTCTCATTACACCTGTAATGACTGGGTGTAGGCTGTCCTTACACATGCAGAATGGAGTCATTACACCTGTAATGAATGGACACAGGGTACCTGTATGTAGAACTGATGGCTAGGTGTAGGGTGTCCTTACACATACAAAATAGTGTCATCACACGTCTAACTTATTGGATAGAAGGTACCATAATGCAGAACGGATGGATGGGTATAGGATGTCCTTATATATGCAGAACAGTGTCATTACAAGTGTAATGAGTGGATACAGGTTCCATGAATGTACAGCTGATGGCTGGGGGTAGGGTGCACTTATTATTATTATTTATTATTTATTTACATTTTTTGACCAGGAAAATCCGACTGGACACAGGTCCTTTTTCAGCGGGGGTCCAGGGAGAAAAACTCCACAATAAAAAAACAACAATTAAAAACAGCAATTACAAGTTACAAGAAGTATAGGTAGGTTTTGTTTAACAATAGTAGTAAACAGCTATAGTTCAAAATGAAATTAAGTATTTAATTAAATGGTACAACACTTATATTATTGGTGCCATAAAGACTAGCAAGTATTTTAATAGCTGAGCTTAGCAGCTATTACCCTTAAATAACAGTGGCTATGATTACAGCTGAGATATAGGTTTACAAGCAATGTATTTGGCTGCAATCCGAGGTAGTTAGAGGGGTGGAAGAAAGGGATTAGAGAGGTTGGGGTAGAGATTTTAGAGAGGTTTGTTACAGGGGTATGCCCAGTGCTCTTTTAGATGAGATTTTAGAGCAGCTTTGAAGTTAGTTCGTGATAACACAGACATTATAGTGTGAGGAAGGGTATTCCAAAATTTTGCTATGGAGTAGGAGAAGAGAGCTTCTTCAGCAGAATTCCTGATTCTAGTTACCTGTAATTGATTTTTGTTGCAGGAGCATAGTGGTCTGGTGGTATGATAGGGTTGGCGTAGATTTCGGAGGGAGGGAACTTTTAGAGGATGATTTAGTAGTTTGTGGGTGAGTGAGAGTTGGTACCATTGAAGGAGGTGAGGGAGTTCTAGCCAGCCTAGTTCAGTAAGTGAGGTGCAGTGGTGGCTATGGTAGTTTGTGCCAGTGGCAATCCTTGCTATTTTGCTGTAGCAAGCTTCGAGTTTATCTAACTCACTTTGCCTTAGGTTGGTAAATATTGGAGAGGTATAGAGTAGGGTAGAGATAAGGTGGTTATTAGCAACTGAAATCTTGGCTGTTTTGATGATGAATTACTTATTTCTGTATAAAGCTCTTAGTTTTTTTGTGTACTTTTTTATTGTTAATGAGATGTGGATGTCAAACTTGAGGTTATTGTCAATTTCAGCTCCAAGAAGTTTGGTGTGGTCTGTTGGGGGGATAATGGTGTTGTCATTGGCTTTAATATTAAATTGGTGGGTGTTTAGATTGTGTTCGGTGGGTTGGAAGATGAGGAGTTTTGTTTTGTTTGGGTTAAGTATTAATTGTGCATCTGAAAGCCAAGTTTCAACTAAGGAAAAGGCTTCCTGTGTAGTCTTTTGAAGTTCAGATAGGGAGTGGGCTGAGCAGATGATGGTGGAATCATCTGCGTACTGTATGAGAGTGGCCTGTTTGGTAGCAGAGGCTAGATTATTAGTGAATATGGAGAAGAGTAAGGGTCCAAGGATGGATCCTTGGGGAACACCTATTGAGACAGGGAGTTGGGGGGGATATATCATTATGACAGACAACGGATTGATAGTGGTTAGTCAGGTAGCTCTGGAACCAGTTTGTGACAGATTGAGAGAATGATAGAGTATTGAGGACAGTGATACATTGTTTATGAAAGACCATGTGGAATGCTTTAGACAGGTCTAGGAAGGTTGCAGAGGTGAAATAACCATTGTTTTTATGTTGAAGGATTGTATTAGTGAAAGCAAGTAAGGCAATGGTTGTGCTGTGGTATGGTCGGAAAACATGTGTGTTAGATAGGAGGTTGTTAGTAAGGAGGCAGTTTAGAACTTGAGAGTGAATGCATCTCTCAAGTATTTTTGATAGAGGAGACAGAATTGCTATGGGCCGGTGGTTGGTGAATTCTGTGGAGGGCCCACCTTTGTGGAGGGGGATACTGTGGGATATTTTCCTTTGTGAAGGGACATAGCTTTCAGATAAAGATTGGTTAATCAGGATTGCAACTGGGTAGGCTAGGGCTTCAGCTGCAATTATAAGGTACTCAGCTGGGAGGTTCTCAGCTGCTAGTTTTGTGGGCTTTAATTTTGATAAGAATTTTTTTTATGTAGGTAGGGACAGGAGAGAAAGCGAATACAGTGGGCAGGTTTCTAGGTGTAGTTGGAGGGGTAGGGGAGAGGGATTGTGTTGTTTTGCTAGTGATAGAATGGTTTGTGTGAAGTGAGTGTTGAAGAGGTGGCAATGTTTTCAGAGGAGTTTGTTTTATTTGGTGGAGGGGTTCCTACTTTTCCTGGGTGGAGAATGGAGTTGATGGTTGACCAGAATTGTTTAGGGTTGTTTTGGGTGGAGTTCAGGGCAGACTGGTAATATAGGATTTTGTCCTGTTTTATTAATTTTTTGACTTTGTTACGTAATTCACAGAATGGTGTTTAGGACTTTAAGGAAGGTGATTTACCCAGCTGAGGAGGATTTCTAATGGAGGGATATTGTTGCCAGGTGGGAAGTATTATCCAATTATGTTAATGGTATTGTCTTGATTTACTTTTAGGGTGGTATAGACTATTTCTTCTTTGTCAATTGGGGGGGGATAAGTTTAGGATTCAAATATTAAGATTCTGTTTATACATTACAGCTACACCACCACCTTTTTTGTGCAACCAATTCTGTCTTAGGATATTGTAGCCTGAAGGGAGAATTTGCTCACTGGTAATGTGAGGTTTGAGCCAGGTTTCTATTAGAATGACAATATCAGGGGAGTATAAGTCTATGGTAGCATGGAGTTCATGGATTTTATTTGTTATACTTCTGATATTTAGTCTTAAGATAATGAGGTCACTTGGTTTCCTATTGGATGTAATTGGAGGGTGGGTGAAGTTGTTAGGCTGACTATCAGTGGAGGAGTTGTGGGGTCCAGGGTTTGGGTGGATGTTCCCGCTGAGGGCAAGTATTGTCATGGCTGAGGATGTTAGTTTTAGTAATGAGAAAATTAGTTTAAGTTTTGGGGTAGCTTTTTGTTTGGTTGAAGTGGGTGACAGATAAAGTAGGTTGAGGGATAGTTTTTAAGGTATTAAGGATGCTTTTTGTTTGTGTGGTGGAGGTGATAGCTTAAGTGGGTTGTGCATTGGGGTGTATTTGTTGTGAGAGGTGTATGAGTAGTGTGATGTTGTGACATGAGTGGTGGTGACTGTAGTTGTGCAGTGGAAGTTGTTTGGTGGGGGTATAATGTTTTGGTAAGATGCAATGTGTGCAAGAAGGGTGCATGTAAAGAGTATAGGTAGAGTGTATAGGATCATGGTACTCGAGGTGGGAGGTTGATGGTAGGCTGGAGGTGTGGTTAGAGTTGGTGCTGCAGGTGTGGTTGGTTGTGACTGTAATGGGAGGGACGTTTGGCTAGAATAAGTGTAGGTGTGCTGGGGCAGGTGGGATATGGGGGCAGGGAGGGGAGCGCAGCGAGCGTAGCGAGCGGTGTGGGCAGAAACACTATTTGTCGTACATATCAGCTTGAACCAATCAATAGGCTAATACAACTCAGCACTAGTGGAAAGTCTGTAAGGTAACCCCGTATTGCTAGACTCGCTTCAGTAAGCCATAGTTCTTTGCCTTTTAAATAAAATACCTTTTTACTTTGAGTAAAGGGATGGATAGTATACAGGAGAATGGAAAAAAAAAACAATGAAGGAAGGCTATGCAGCTGTCCTTCATGGCGAAACGCATCACAATTATAGTAAAGGCTTAGGCAGATAAATGTATAAAAATGACCTATGTCTTTAGCATTAAACTGCTGGGATAGAGTACACTAGCAATGGGATACAGGCTGTAAAGGAAAGGGGAAAGAGAGGATGAGTGAACAGAAATGATCCCTGAAAACCTTGAGGCAGCTTGCCAGACCACAGTAGAGTAGTGTCATTACACATGTAATTAATGGATAAAGGGTCCCTGTGTGTAGAACTGATGGGTGGGTGTAGTGTGTCCTTATACATGCAGAATAGTGTTATTGCACCTGTAATTAATGGAGACAGGGTCCCTGTATACAGAATTGATGGGTGGGTGTAGTGTGTCCTTATACATGCAGAACAGTGTTATTACACCTGTAATTAATGGATACAGGGTCCCTGTATGTAGAACTGTTGGCAGGGTGCAGGGTGTCCATATACATGTGGAATAGTATTATTACACTTGTAATTAACGGATACAGGGTCCCTGTATGTAGAACTGTTGGCAGGGTGCAGGGTGTCCATATACATGTGGAATAGTATTATTACACCTGTAATTAATGGATACAGGGTCCCTGTATGTAGAACTGTTGGCAGGGTGCAGGGTGTCCATATACATGTGGAATAGTATTATTACACCTGTAATTAATGGATACAGGGTCCCTGTATGTAGAACTGTTGGCAGGGTGTCTGTATATATGTAGAATAGTATAATTACACCTGTAATTAATGGATACAGGGTCCCTGTATGTAGAGCTGTTAGCAGGGTGCATGGTGTCCGTATACATGTAAAATAGTGTCATTACACCTGTAATTAATGGAAACAGGGTCCCTGTATGTAGAACTGTTGGCAAGGTGCAGGGTGTCTGTATACATGTAGAATAGCATCATTACACCTGTAATTAATGGATACAGGATGCCTGTATGCAGAACTGATTGCTGGGTGTAGGGTGTCCTTATTCATGTAAAATAGTGTTGTTACACCTGTAGTTAAAGGACGTAGAGTCCCTGTATGCAGAACTTGATGGTCGGGTGTAGGGTGTCCTTATATATGTAGAACAGTGTCATTACATGTGTAATTAATGGATACAGGGTCCATTAATGTAAAGCTGATGGCTGGGTGTAGGGTGTCTTTATACATGTAGAATAGTGTCATTACACCTCTAATTAATGGATACAGGGTCCCTGTATGTAGAACTGTTGGCAGGGTGCCCGTATACATGTAGAATAGTAAAATTCCAAAAATAGTCCAAACGAACCAAGAAAAAAGTCCAAAAGCATCCAAGGTGAAAGCAGGAACTCACCAGCAAAGGTTTAACTGTTTATTAAAACCAGATGTCAAATAAAACACGTTGTCAAATGAAACACATAAACGCTCTTAGCAGACAAATTGCGTTTTCGTCTTTACCAGAAATGACTTCATCAGATAGTGATCCAATTAATTAATTAAGCCATTAAATAGTAAGACATTTTCAAACAATACCCTATCAGTCAAAAAGCATCAAAAAGTAGCCAATCACAATACTGACACTCATAAATATTAAAATTAAATACAATCAGATTCATTTATAAAATCAATGTACTTTGTTATTGTTGAGTTGCTGAAATAAATGTATTGAAAAATTTCATAAATTCCAAAACTAATATATATTTCTTTCTTATGAGTATTATTTAAATATAAAATCCCATTTAAAAACATGAATAAATATGTTGATATTTATGAGTGTCAGTATTGTGATTGGCTACTTTTTGATGCTTTTTGACTGATAGGGTATTGTTTGAAAATGTCTTACTATTTAATGGCTTAATTAATTAATTGGATCACTATCTGATGAAGTCATTTCTGGTAAAGACGAAAACGCAATTTGTCTGCTAAGAGCGTTTATGTGTTTCATTTGACAACGTGTTTTATTTGACATCTGGTTTTAATAAACAGTTAAACCTTTGCTGGTGAGTTCCTGCTTTCACCTTGGATGCTTTTGGACATGTAGAATAGTATTAAACCTGTAATTAATAGATACAGGGTCCCTGTATGTAGAACTGATAGTCGGGTGTAGGGTGTCATTATACATGTAAAATAGTGTCATTACACCTGTAATTACTGGATACAGGGTCCCTGTATGTAGAACTGATGGTCGGGTGTAGGGTGTCATTATACATGTAAAATAGTGTCATTACACCTGTAATTACTGGATACAGGGTCCCTGTATGTAGAACTGATAGCTGGGTGTAGCAGGCCCTTATCCATGTAAAATAGTGTCATTACACCTGTAATTACTGGATACAGGGTCCCTGTATGTAGAACTGATGGTCGGGTGTAGGGTGTCATTATACATGTAAAATAGTGTCATTATACCTGTAATTACTGGATACAGGGTCCCTGTATGTAGAACTGATAGGGGTCCCTGTATGTAGAACTGATAGCTGGGTGTAGCAGGCCCTTATCCATGTAGAATAGTGTCATTACACCTGTAATTACTGGATACAGGGTCCCTGTATGTAGAACTGATAGCCGGGTGTAGCAGGCCCTTATCCATGTAGAATAGTGTCATTACACCTGTAATTACTGGATACAGGGTCCCTGTATGTAGAACTGATAGCTGGGTGTAGCAGGCCCTTATCCATGTAGAATAGTATCATTACACCTGTAATTACTGGATACAGGGTCCCTGTATGTAGAACTGATGGTCGGGTGTAGGGTGTCATTATACATGTAAGATAGTGTCATTACACCTGTAATTACAGGATACAGGGTCCCTGTATGTAGAACTGATAGCTGGGTGTAGCAGGCCCTTATCCATGTAAAATAGTGTAATTACACCTGTAATTACTGGATACAGGGTCCCTGTATGTAGAACTGATAGCAGGGTGTAGCAGGCCCTTATCCATGTAGAATAGTGTCATTACACCTGTAATTACTGGATACAGGGTCCCTGTATGTAGAACTCATAGCTGGGTGTAGCAGGCCCTTATCCATGTAAAATAGTGTCATTACACCTGTAATTACTGGATACAGGGTCCCTGTATGTAGAACTAATAGCTGGGTGTAGCAGGCCCTTATCCATGTAGAATAGTGTCATTACACCTTTAATTACTGGATACAGGGTCCCTGTATGTAGAACTGATAGCTGGGTGTAGCAGGTCCTTATCCATGTAGAATAGTGTCATTACACCTGTAATTACTGGATACAGGGTCCCTGTATGTAGAACTGATAGCTGGGTGTAGCAGGCCCTTATCCATGTAGAATAGTGTCATTACACCTGTAATTACTGGATACAGGGTCCCTGTATGTAGAACTGATGGTCGGGTGTAGGGTGTCATTATACATGTAAAATAGTGTCATTACACCTGTAATTACTGGATACAGGGTCCCTGTATGTAGAATTGATAGCTGGGTGTAGCAGGCCCTTATCCATGTAAAATAGTGTCATTACACCTGTAATTACTGGATACAGGGTCCCTGTATGTAGAACTGACAGCTGGGTGTAGCAGGCCCTTATCCATGTAGAATAGTGTCATTACACCTGTAATTACTGGATACAGGGTCCCTGTATGTAGAACTGAAAGCTGGGTGTAGCAGGCCCTTATCGATGTAAAATAGTGTCATTACACCTGTAATTACTGGATACAGGGTCCCTGTATGTAGAACTGATGGCTGGGTGTAGCAGGCCCTTATCCATGTAGAATAGTGTCATTACACTTGTAATTACTGGATACAGGGTCCCTGTATGTAGAACTGATGGTCGGGTGTAGGGTGCCATTATACATGTAAGATAGTGTCATTACACCTGTAATTACAGGATACAGGGTCCCTGTATGTAGAACTGATAGCTGGGTGTAGCAGGCCCTTATCCATGTAAAATAGTGTCATTACACCTGTAATTACTGGATACAGGGTCCCTGTATGTAGAACTGATAGCAGGGTGTAGCAGGCCCTTATCCATGTAGAATAGTGTCATTACACCTGTAATTACTGGATACAGGGTCCCTGTATGTAGAACTGATAGCTGGGTGTAGCAGGCCCTTATCCATGTAAAATAGTGTCATTACACCTGTAATTACTGGATACAGGGTCCCTGTATGTAGAACTAATAGCTGGGTGTAGCAGGCCCTTATCCATGTAGAATAGTGTCATTACACCTGTAATTACTGGATACAGGGTCCCTGTATGTAGAACTGATAGATGGGTGTAGCAGGCCCTTATCCATGTAGAATAGTGTCATTACACCTGTAATTACTGGATACAGGGTCCCTGTATGTAGAACTGATAGCTGGGTGTAGCAGGCCCTTATCCATGTAGAATAGTGTCATTACACCTGTAATTACTGGATACAGGGTCCCTGTATGTAGAACTGATGGTCGGGTGTAGGGTGTCATTATACATGTAAAATAGTGTCATTACACCTGTAATTACTGGATACAGGGTCCCTGTATGTAGAATTGATAGCTGGGTGTAGCAGGCCCTTATCCATGTAAAATAGTGTCATTACACCTGTAATTACTGGATACAGGGTCCCTGTATGTAGAACTGACAGCTGGGTGTAGCAGGCCCTTATCCATGTAGAATAGTGTCATTACACCTGTAATTACTGGATACAGGGTCCCTGTATGTAGAACTGAAAGCTGGGTGTAGCAGGCCCTTATCGATGTAAAATAGTGTCATTACACCTGTAATTACTGGATACAGGGTCCCTGTATGTAGAACTGATTGCTGGGTGTAGCAGGCCCTTATCCATGTAGAATAGTGTCATTACACTTGTAATTACTGGATACAGGGTCCCTGTATGTAGAACTGATGGTCGGGTGTAGGGTGTCATTATACATGTAAAATAGTGTCATTACACCTGTAATTACTGGATACAGGGTCCCTGTATGTAGAACTGATGGCTGGGTGTAGCAGGCCCTTATCCATGTAGAATAGTGTCATTACACCTGTAATTACTGGATACAGGGTCCCTGTATGTAGAACTGATGGCTGGGTGTAGCAGGCCCTTATCCATGTAGAATAGTGTCATTACACCTGTAATTACTGGATACAGGGTCCCTGTATGTAGAACTGATGGCTGGGTGTAGCAGGCCCTTATCTATGTAAAATAGTGTCATTACACCTGTAATTACTGGATACAGGGTCCCTGTATGTAGAACTGATAGCTGGGTGTAGCAGGCCCTTATTCATGTAGAATAGTGTCATTACACCTGTAATTACTGAATACAGGGTCCCTGTATGTAGAACTGATGGTCGGGTGTAGGGTGTCATTATACATGTAAAATAGTGTCATTACACCTGTAATTACTGGATACAGGGTCCCTGTATGTAGAACTGATAGCTGGGTGTAGCAGGCCCTTATCCATGTAGAATAGTGTCATTACACCTGTAATTACTGGATACAGGGTCCCTGTATGTAGAACTGATAGCTGGGTGTAGCAGGCCCTTATCCATGTAGAATAGTGTCATTACACCTGTAATTACTGGATACAGGGTCCCTGTATGTAGAACTGATAGCTGGGTGTAGCAGGCCCTTATCCATGTAGAATAGTGTCATTACACCTGTAATTACTGGATACAGGGTCCCTGTATGTAGAACTGATAGCTGGGTGTAGCAGGCCCTTATCCATGTAAAATAGGGTCATTACACCTGTAATTACTGGATACAGGGCCCCTGTATGTAGAACTGATAGCTGGGTGTAGCAGGCCCTTATCCATGTAAAATAGTGTCATTACACCTGTAATTACTGGATACAGGGTCCCTGTATGTAGAACTGATAGCTAAGTGTAGCAGGCCCTTATCCATGTAAAATAGTGTCATTACACATGTAATTACTGGATGCAATGTCCCTGTATGTAGAACTGATAGCTGGGTGTAGCAGGCCCTTATCCATGTAGAATAGTGTCATTACACCTGTAATTACTGGATACAGGGTCCCTGTATGTAGAACTGATGGTTGGGTGTAGGGTGTCCTTATATATGTAGAACAGTGTCATTACATGTGTAATTAATGGATACAGGGTCCCTGTATGCACAACTGATTGCTGGGTGTAGGGTGTCCTTATTCATGTAAAATAGTGTTGTTACACCTGTAATTAATGGACGCAGGGTCCCTGTATGCAGAACCTCTGGTTGGGTGTAGGGTGTCCTTATATATGTAGAACAGTGTCATTACATGTGTAATTAATGGATACAGGGTCCATTAATGTAAAGCTGATGGCTGGGTGTAGGGTGTCCTTATATATACAGAATAGTGTCATTGCACCTGTAATTAATGTATACAGGGTAGCTGTATGTAGAATTGACAGTGGGTGTAGGGTGCCTTTATCCATGTAGAATAGTGTCAAGAGCAATATTTAAAATTTGTCCCTACTTTTGGGCTTTTCTCACACCATTATTTTAGGCTTTGTCCAGATTTCTTGCGTTAAGGGGTTGAGAGGTATGAAGAGCACTGGTTGTCCTTCATAAAGGTGGCAACAGTATTAATGCTAGCAAGTATTGATCAATAAACTTGACTAGACTTCTCTGAAAGATTGTGAAACATATCACTAATGATTTCATACCCAAAGACATTGACAACATAAAAATCTATCAACCCTACCTGCCTAAATCAGTGAGCTTCTTTTAAAATGTCACTAAGGCTTTAGATAAGAACAAAACCCTACATACAGCAGACATTGATCTGGGCAAGGCCTGTGATACTATTCTGCACTCAGTCATATTGACAAACTAATAAAAACTGAAAGTAAATCCAAATGTTACCTGCTACAGATCTAACTAGTGACCAGACAAAAATCCACTGACTCAAGTCCAGGGGCACTGTCTCCATCAAAAGACTCATTACGTCTGGAGTCCCACAGGACTTTGTGCTTAGCCTGCTCTGACTCGGCTTCTGTTTATCTGATGTCCACACTGATGTCATGGGTGTATGGCTTATCAGCTTCACAGATGACTGCAAACTTAAAGTTATCATAAACTCTCTAGTGGACTCAAGGATCATTCAAGATGGTATGTTATGTATAAACACACCATGCCAGGACTATGGGGTAACAGTAATGCAAAAATTGCAATATCATGTCATTTGGAAAACAAAGCACCCTCATACCTGCCACACAGAAGTTAACCCCTCAACGTCAGTGCAGTTAATAGAGACCTGGGCACTTTTGTATGCAATTAATTCTCCTGCAACCACCATGTCTTTATGGCTGTTATAAAATCCTTCTACCCACCCAGACAGATTACCAAGGATCCAGGATGCCTGACCTGTGCATAAGACTAAAGGGACCAAAAACATTTTAACTACTTGTATCTTACTACCCATGTCCATGTAACGAAGCTTCCATTTTCTCAGTTTTTGTTATTATCTTTTGTTTACTCTCTTCCCACATATCCTTATCTGCTACACTAAAATCATTTTGACTCCATACTCATAAATATTTCATTTTACCATGTCCCCATGAATATGGCTATTCCTGAACCAATTCATGTGTGGGTACATAGTATACCTCTGTTGCTTTTGTTTTTGCTTCATTAATTTTGTATCCAGAAAAGATCTGAAACCCTCTCAAAATGTTCCACAGCACTGTAATGTCTTTTTCGGATTTTGTCAGGTACAAAATAATATCCTCTGCAAATAAAGCCAGCTTTTGTTGACTACCATAACAATTATATCCTTGAGTTGCTGAGTCCCTTATTTTCTTTGTCAGTGGTTCTAAATATACCACAGTTAAGACAAGGGAAAGAGGACACCCCTGCCCGGTTCCTCTGCTCAAACAGAAATTATCAAGGAAGGACCCCAGCCACTTTAATTTTCACCTCCGATCTTTCACATATTCTCCTAATCAGCATTCTATTTTTTTCAGGAAATACAAATGCTTCCATTGCCCTGCTCAAAAAGTCTGAGCTTACTCTGTGAAATGCTTTCTCTGCATCAAGACTCACCAACAGCAATGGTATTTTCTTACATTCTGCTTCTCTCTGGATCATCAATGGTCTATTAATGTTGTTAAATGTTTGCCTCCCTTCCACACAACCAAATTGATCCATATCTATCAGTTTTTGCATTACTTTTGCCATTCTTTTAGCAATTATAGACATGAGCACTTTATAATCTTGGTTTAGTAATGAAATGGGCCTGTATAAAGTTGGATCGGATGAATCTTTACCCTCTTTAGGTATTATAGCTACCGCTGATTTTTTCCAGGACTGTGGTACTTCTCTTAAAATACTGTTAAACAAAGCCTTCCAAATCTTTATCAGTTTTTTCCTCTTAGCTTCCAAACTTCCACAGAAATACCATCTATTCCTGGGTACTTTCCTGTAGATTGATTATACAGCACAATTGTTATCTCATTTCCTCCTGTCCTAACTGTTAGTACTTGAGCCTCATCTATCTATAACCTTGTCATATTTAATTCTTACATAAACATTTCCATTTGTATTGTTCCTGATCCATTCTTGACCCCTCAAATCAGAAGAGCTGACACATGTACAGTGAGTACTGTAGGGCTGTCAACCAGCCTTTGTTGTCCAGGCACTGATCCAGCTAATGCTTGATAGGCTGGTGATGTGTCTCACATATGCCTAGTAAAAGGAGTAACATGCACAGCAACTGTGAAATCTGACAATGAACACACACAATTCGTGATAGTGCAAATCCAATAGCCAACAGGACTCGGAGCTTGAAATATAATCAGATTTCAGATTTTATTAATCCACAATGATCCAAACATAAAACCAAACGCTTTCACCCAGCTCTGCCAGGCTTTATCAAGGAACAAACACTTGCCAAATACATTCTTTCATCTTTAAATAGTCATTTTCCAGTCAGCTGATAAATAGTTAACAAAATCAATTACATTAATTAACTCATGATGCTCATTCAACTCACTCTAACAAAATATGTAACAGTCTACCCCACTACTGTGATACCATGCTTACTATAAAAACCTAATAGTAAAAATTAAATTTAAAAATGTATTATACATGCCAAATGTAACCTCCTAAAAGGTGTAAAATACATAATATATAAAATTTTCAAGTCAACATAAGGGAGACCCAATCAAAGTCTGGCCCTTCTTAATTTTAAAACACATCCAATGTTTATGTTGTCATTTAACCCCGGAGGTTTGGTAGCATCCAACTTTAATTGCCAGAATAATTCACGATATTCAAGGCAAGTCTCCCAACTACCTCCTCTTATCCCAGGGTTAATTTGCTCTAGTACCATAAATTTCAGGTTCATATTGCTGCAAACCTTAGAATGTTTAAAAAATGTGCTGCTCTCTTTGTTTTTAGATATGTCATAAAAATGTTCGTACACCCTCTTTCTTAATGCTCTTTCCGTTTTGCCCACATAAAAACTTAGGCAATGTGTACAAACCCCTAAATACACCACTCCTTTTGCAGCACAATTAAAATATTTAGTTGATCTAAATGTGAACTTTCTACTGGGTAAACAAACCATGCCGTGATTCAGCATAGCAAAGCATTGATTACAGTTACCACATTTATGCGTACCCAGTTTTACCTTAGTATTTTTCACATCTGCCTTCCTTTCAAACAGTTCTTTTAAGTTCATACCTCTTTTTCTAATAAAATTAGGTTTTTCAGTAAACAGATGTTTCAATTCATCATTTACACTCAAAATAGGCCAATACTTAAGAATAATGTTCTCTACCTCATGAGAATCATTCGTGAAAGTATGAATACAATTGTTCGTATCTGCCATCTTTGGATTCTGTTCGTCCTGTGTCATGCTATAACCTGAACCTAATAGTGATGGAAATTTGGATTCCCTGCTGTCCAATACTTCCTGAGTCAACCTGTCTATCAATTGTTCAGGGTACTGTTTTTCCAAAAACAACTTTTTAAGAAACCCGGCCTCCTTAAGAAAACCTTCCAAAGAACTACATATTCTTGAGGCCTTTATGAGTTGTCCCTTGACAATGCCCTTTTTTTGATAAAAAGGGTGACTACTATTAAAATGTAAAAACGAATTAGAAAATGTAGACTTTCTAAATATCGTTGACTGAAACATTGAAACAGCATAATCCTTAGTTAATGTGATATCTAAATAATTCAGTTTGTTAAGGTCAATCACATGGGTGAATCTTAGAAAATCAGTACTGGAATTAATATGATTAATAAACTCCCCAAATTCTTCTACAATTCGTGATAGCTCTTCATAAGACAAGCAAGCTTTCATCATTTGCATCAAAGTTTGACCTTGTTGGAGAAACACAATACAGTCCAAAGCAAGAGAAAGGGAGGACTGACACCAGGAGAGGACAGTGGAAAACACAATGCCAGTGAACTTGATGTATGGACAAGTGAGTGCTTTCACTTCTTGGACAGTGCTTCATTGTTTGCATGTAGCACACCATTGTGCACTGATGCATAGCAATGGTTATAGACCAAAACGTTTTGCTTGTTAAAGTTTCCCTTAGCACTTTGCTTGCAGTCACGGCCCTGTTGTACTGTCAAGGTGGAACACTAAGCATATCCTCTGAGGTACCAACACACCTCTCTCCCACTAGCCATTTCTAAGTGTGACCTCTTTCGCTGACCTCATAACCTAACACTAATGAAGGTCAATTTACCACAGTTTGTCAAGGCAGCTTGGTCAACATGGCCCTCATGAAGCAGTGTAGCAACTGCCTCATGTTCACTGACACCCTTCAACTCCTAGTCCACAGAAACTCAAATAGTGAGAGATGCTCTCTCAAAAACTAGCCAGTACATATGACAATGAGCGGGTTGTCAGCATGCACACCTCACCTCTTTTACCACTCAAACCCATACCACACATATTGACATATGTGGAGCTCCTCACCAGAAACATACCTAAATACCAGACACCACACAAATACAATAATGCAACATGAAATAATTCCTCTGCAGAACACAGGATGCACTATTGCACATCACCAGTGTCCTACCTGTCAAGCCCATAATGCAGAACACAAAACTAAGCATATTAGTCATTGGTGATTCTATTGTGTGACACACATAGATGTCCCTCTCAACAGGCTAGATAAGTAAAAGGTCACGGTTAGCTGTCTGTCAGGTGCCAGGGTACACCATGTCACGCATGCACTCAAGTGTCTCAACAGCAGTTACTGTTATGACTCCATCATAGTCAATGTTGTTGTGAACAACTTGAGACATACCTCTGTGGACTGTATGAAGAGAGACATGATGGAGCTGTCAGACTGTGTGTCTCAGGCAGGAATGTCCCTAGCTTAAGCAGCAGTCTACCTTCACCTAGGATGATGCCTCAATGCAAACAGAAGATGCTTGACTTAAATAAGCGGTTTATTTCCTGTTGTCATTCTGACTGGATGTAGTGTCTGTCAGCCTGGAATGACATGTTCGACATGTCTCAATGCTTTGCCATAGATGGCCTTCATCTGTCACCCCTAGGCCATCAGGTATTGTATCAGTCTTTTGACAACCCCATACTGCCTTTTTTAGGTAATGTCTCAAGGACAAAATTCCCAACATAATAATTCCATATAAAAAACCTCAGGGTTATGCTGTTCAATGCTGGGAGTCATACCATGAAAGTACACTCACTGGAAGCAGTCCTCACCTTGGAAGATGCAGACGTATGTGCAGTCTTGGAGATTGGGTTTAAGTCTGCGAAGAGCACCCCAGCCATACTGAGTTACACCTCCTTCCATATGTTCAGACCACAAACTGCAGTATGGTTAAACTGTACAATCCCCTGGAGATACTTCAGGTGCAGTTAACTATTGGCAGGACACCTATTCAAGTCATTGCCAGCTATCAAACCCCCACTGTGTATCAGGACACCCAGTCTGCCTATTTGGATTGACTTGAGTCTATCAGGACACATGCAAACATCATGATTTTGGCCGACTTTAACTCATAAGCCACAGAGTGGGTAAATTACTTGTGCTCAAAATCACTTGCCCCAAAGGTTCATTGACTTTGTCACCTCCAGTGCCCTGAACCAGCTGGTTGAGACCACCACAAGGGGTCCCCACATCATGAATCTGGTGCGTACTAATATGGTGGACCACTGGAGCAGCCACACTGTGAGATCTTTCCTGGTGAAAGCTGACCACAGATCAGTCTCATTCGAAGTAACTGTCACACCTGAGCCCACACCCCAACAACAACTTCACTAAAAAATTTTCCAAAGGTGATTATAACCTCTTACAGGATGGTTTAAATAGCTACAATGCACCTCCCCATCAGATGGAGCTAGCAACTATGGTGAGTTCTACACAAATGCTTTATACAAACACTTGTGTAGCTGCATTAACTTGGCCATACCTGATCAGACCAAAATAAACTCCTGAAGGAAGAGCAGACCTGCATGGTGGACAACTGCCATTTACAGACTTTACACTGAGATTAAAAAATTGCTGTACAAGAGTAAGAGGGGATGAGTACTAAAATGAAGGACTCCTGACCATAAACAAACCAATAAGACTTTATTGTGAAGTCCTCCAAAGCAAACTACTAATGCAAATTGGCTTGCTCAACAACCATAAGGTGTTCTTTAGTGACATCCGTAATCTAAAATGAAAGGCCCAGATTTGGTCAGAACTGGTAGTTAATGATACCACATATACTGAGGCTGTGGACAGAGCTAACCTGTTAGCTGACAGGTTCTGTGAAAACCTCACTCCCCTGTCCCCACCACGTGTACCCCAATGACAAACCTAGCACCTATCCCATACCTTGTCTCTCTAAAGAGCAGATAGTAAACAACCTCTCGAAGGCCAAAAACACAGCATCTATGGGACTTCATGACATCACAGGCTGTGTCTTACATGGGTTCAGACAAGAATTAGCAACACCATTAGGTACTCTTTTCAATCATAGTCTAAACACAGGCTTTGTCGCAGCTGACCCACCAATATCACCTTGCATGAAGGTGGCACTTCGACTGACCCCAGAATCGATAGACCTATTAGCCTGCCTAGCCTTATCTGTCTAGGCCATGGATCAAATCACCATGGACCTTATCAACAAAGATGTAGGTAATCTCCAAACACTTGACCCTACTCAGTTTGGATGTCTCAAAGGGAGATCATGCCTGTTAAACCTGGTGGACTTCTTCTAGACAGTCACCAATGCCTGGGACAAGGGGAAACCTGTGCATACAACCTACCTAGACTTAGCCAAGGCTGTTGACACTATCCACCACTCAGGCATTATTGACAAACTCGCGCTGCTAGATATCAACCCTTATATTGTTATATGGGTCACTAATTGGTATACTGATAGAGTCCATGTAGTCAAAATAGTGGAATACACCTCTGACAGCAGACCTGTAAACAATGGTGTTCCACAGGGATCAGCCCTGGGACGTCTATTGTTTGGAATCTATTTGTCTGAGTTTCAAGCAAAAATTAAAGGTCTGTGTTTGACAAAGTTTGCTGATTACTGCAAGCTGTACGTGGTCATAGAATATGTAAACAATGTCAACATCATACACAAGGGTCTTACAAAACGCACTGATTGGTGTCAAAGTAGGTAATAAAACGGATAGATTGATCAATACTTGTGGTACCATCCTAACACGTCATTCAGATACTGCTTGTGTGCAGCACTTGATATAGTTGTTGAGTCTATATTCATCCTAAAAGGCATGAGGCTCACAAATGCCAAGAATTCAGAATTTGACATTGCATTGCAGTTGTAATTTACTAGCAAAATAACAAACATTTACAGTTTTTTTAAGGCAAATATAAGTAAAATTGTGGTTTGCAACTTAGACTAGAAGCGGCTGAAACATGTCAATTGGCCACGAGCAAAAACAAAACCAGAATGCATCTTTTTATTATACAAAGACTCTGAAATTTAGTACTGCTAAAAGACAACATGGATTCCAGGCTAACAGACAAACGTGGTTTCACAATCGCTCCTCCTTGATGTGCAATTACTGATCAACAGTGTACCCGGAAATATGCATCACTGTGTGTGACAGGCAGCAGACTGGTCAATTACGTTTCATCATCCCTTCATAAGCTCCAAATTATACTCTTGCATGGTATACAGGATCAACAGTTTATTCACCAGATTAATGACCTTCCTTGCAGAGATCTGCAAACCTGACTACCCACTCTGCCAGTGGATAAATTCACATATCAACCCACCTTGGAGAGATTCTTAAAACTCTCCCATAGCCATACGCTACCTATAAAATTCCAAAAATCATTGTAATAAGCAAGCAACTACTCTGGACAGGGACAGTTTTCTTGTTACAACGATCGTTCACTGTGGTTGCTATAGAAGTGAACCACAATGAACGATCACTCTAAAAACTAAACTGTTAATGTACAGAATAGTTGCAAAGCAGAAGGAGTCTCAGCATACCTGTCAGCCTCTTAGAGCAACTAATGCGGACAAAGTCTAAAATAATGGAGATAACAACAGCTCCGGACAGTAAACGTTTCTTTTTTATGATCGTTCATTGTGGTTACTATAGAAACAAACCACAATGAACGATGGTTCCAAAAACCAAATTAGTTGCAAAGCAGGAAGAACCTTAGCGTACCTGTCAGTCTCTTAGTGTAAGTAATCTGGACAAAGTCTAAAATATGGGGGGGGGGGACAGAAGCTCTGGACAGTAAAAGTTTCTTTTTACGATCGTTCATTGTGGTTATTATAGATATGAACCACAATGAATGATCGCACTAAAAATTAAATTGCAAAGCAGGAAGAACCTTAATGTACCTGTCAGCCTCTTTGTTTAAATAACCCGGAACGACCACTCTAAAAATGAAACTATTAATGTGCAGAATAGTTGCAAGGCAGGAGGACCCTTTGCCTACCTCTCAGCCTCTGAAAGCAAGTAATCCGAACAAAGTCTAAAATAACGGGGGGAAGAGCAGCTCCGGACAGTAAAAGTTGTTGTTTTACAAGGATATTTCACAGTGGGAACCTTAGCGCACCTGTCAGCCTCTTAGTATAAGTAATCCGGACAAAGTCTGAAATAATGGGGGGGGGGGGGCAGAAGCTCTGGACAGTAAAAGTTTCTTTTTACGATCATTCATTGTGGTTACTATAAAAACGAACCACAATGAATGATCACTCTAATTCTTAATTACTAATGTACTGAATAGTTGCAAAGCAAGAGGAACCTTAACATATCTGTCAGCCTCTTAGATCCAGAAATCCCTACATTTTTGTAATATTTCGCTTATGAACTTAGAACGTTGATAGAATAACAGGTTTTGCATTAGTATGAATTTTCTGAAGGGTATGTAATCGGAAACTGAAATATCTGTCTTTATTTTCTAACATCAATTGGTTATGGTTTGCAACTAATTTGGCAGAAAAAACACAATTTTATAAAAACGGACCAAAACTATGGGCATTCAACGATAGGACAGTAAAAACAAAGTGTAGTTGACACTGGGAGCAAAAATAGGACTGGAATTGAATATTTACAGGATATGTAAAAGAAAAAGGATACCGTGGGTGGGAATGTGAGTGACGTGGTAAAGTGGGTGTGACTTTGGTCAGCTTTAGGGTAGACCCAAATTTTAAACGCTGGGATTGTCCCTTTAAGGTTGTGCTGCACAGTAGGACCTGCTGCTCTATTGGATTGGGATGCATCATGCTTTGTGCTGCTTGTTCATGTCGCACACTACTACTAGATTGGCCATTTTTAACTGGATTTAAATTTTCTACCTGTCCCAAAGACATTGGAAAAGTGTTTTGAATTTAATTAAATTCTATTAGTGTGCTTTTAAAGTGCATATACTTCTAATCATTAACATTCTTTATTGTACCAGAGTTTTACTCATTTGGCTTTTTTATTGTGAGAATAAGAAACGTGCTGATGTTTTGGGGGTTCTGCTTTCTCCAGGCTTATTTAACAATATTTCTGATTGGTTGTAATTTTTGAGAGTAGTGTTGACTTTGGCTGTATAGCAAGATCTGATACCCTATTTTACTCTCCTGCATTTCCTTGTTATACACAGCTACTAGATGTGCTGCTCTCTCCTGCATTTCCTTGTTATACACAGCTACGAGATTGACTAGATCTAACAAGATTTGACCTTGCTGCACAATGAAAAACAGCAAAGTAGGTAGCATTGCCTAGATACAACTGGTTTGTTTAAAAGATTTTATAACAGCTATGTAACATTTCCTACATTCATCTTGGTCTCTTGTCTAATTTGCTGGGATGCTAAAAATTGCTACTGATAGTGTAACTTGGTTGTAAGTTGCACTGAGCTACATGCTGTTTGTTTAAAATGCTTTGTCGCCTCTAGGTCAATTGTACAATTGTTGTTATTGTTGTTGCTGTTATAATATCTTCTTGTTGCTCCCAGACAACTTCATAGCCATCATCAACAGCTATTGATCTGTATATATCCCTTTGCACTTAGACTAGTTATGGACACACCTACATTTTATTTATTTATTAGGTATGCATTATTTATTTAGTTTTGTTTATTGGAAAAGTCCAACTGGGATTGCATGCCCCTTTTCATTAAAGGCCAGGGGAGAAAAGCTCCAATAACAAAGAAATATTAATAAAGTATAAAAAATGGAAATATCTACACACTATTACAAAGCTAAAACATTTTTGCAAAGTTTAGAAACAAGGTAAACCTGGACAATCAAATAAGTGCAGAATATTTAGACAACGTTACAAAGTTGAAAAAGTGTTGAGAAGTTTGCAGACTGGTACTTTTGTGTTAGCAGAAGCGGAAGATAATACAGTGCTTGGTTAAACAGGATTAGTGCCTAAGGAGAGAGGATTGGATACACAAAATAGTTTATTTCAGAGACAGGATTAGAATTTAAAAGTAGAGATAGTTAATAGAATGTAATGCATGGGAAAGCAACTGGAGGAGGAAACTGTGACAACAGGGAGGTAAGAGTACGGAAAAAATAGGGGGAGGGTCATACCTCTCAACTGTCCAGATGTTTGCAGAATGCCCAGATGTTTGACTCATATTTTTGGCATATTCCTTATAAAATTTGTGGGTTTCTGGAAAATCAGTGAAGGCTAAATTCTCTAAATAATGACAGAGGTTTGAGTTTCAGACTTCATATCCTTCAAAAATTCATGTCAACACAAAATCTTTTATTGTAGCAACCGTCTATGTTTATAAGAGCAATGCTTAAAATTTGTCTCTATTTTTGGGCCTTTGTCCCTTGATTATTTATGGCTTTGTCCTGATTTCTTGTGGCAAGAGGTTGAGAGGTAAGGGGAGGTGCCATGCCAGTAGTGAGGGTGGAGGAAAAAGAAGGTAAAAGAAAAAGTGTCATCAACCTGTGGGATAAAATAAACTTACATAATCACTAGCTTATTTTACTTGGAAGGTTGTCCCATGGTTTAGAGATGCTGACTGAGTATAGTGAGTTGCTGTACGAGTTACTGGATTTGTTAGATTCAGGTAATTCATCTCCACTGGAGTGAAAGTTTCTATTTCATTTGGCTGCAGCCAAGTGTGTGTTAATGGAGTTTGATTAAAAAAAATAAAATAGATGCTGTCTGGCATTTGAGCCCACTGACATTTTGCAACATGAGTTTTGCAGCATGCTAGACATAATCGTTATGTAGTACCTAAGTCTAATGACTCTTGGAAGTATGTGCTTTGTGGTATATAAGCCAACAATTCTTCATTCTGTTGGTGACCTTGAATTGTGTGGTGTGTGGCATCCAAGCCAACCTCCAATCATACATAATACTGATGGCATCTGAGGCTGCTATTCTAGAATATACTGCATGGAATTTTTGCTATCTGCTTAGCCATCATTCTATTGTTATTTTATGGAAGTTGTGCATTGTTCTCTTACTACAGTAATTGGGTATTGCACCAAATGGTTGCTCTTGGATCCTACTTTGATAAATTTGTATAACTACTTCAGCCCTCATACGATTGATATTAGACCGGATTTGTGTGCTCTGCCAGACTATAGCAGTGTACTACTCTTAGATCGATTGTTATTAGACCGGATATGTGTGCTCTGCCAGACTATAACAGTGTACTACTCTTAGATTAGATCATTGCATAATTACTTCCATGGCGGTTCAGACAGCTGTTGCAACACTGTAACCCAGTCATACGTCTAACTAAATTTGCCAACAACTGCAAGCTGTGTGAGCTCAGTTTATGATATCATATTACTACAGCAAGTTCTAAACCATACAAACCATACAAATCGGTGGTCTAGCAGAAACAGGTTGAATTAATTGCAAAGATGTGTAGCAGTGTCATCTTTGGTAAACAAATTGCAACAGCAGCTTACAGTATAGACAGCAACCTGCTTCAGACTGAATATTGGTCATCAGAGATCTAGACACCTTCATAGATAACTCGCTATCCTTTGACTATCATGCAGCAGCTGTAGTCTGGAAGTCAATCTACTAGCCGAATTAATAACTAAAGGTATCACATCCAGGTCAACAGACGTTATCATCTCTCAATTATCTGCTCTGTTCAGACCAATTATAGAATATAATGTTCCTTTTAGTTTGCATCTGTCCAAACACATCACACAGCTAAAAAAGCTATAGGGGTACCTAACTAAAAAAGATCACCAGACAAAAGAACTTCAGCTACCAAGACAGGACTGAAACTCTGCCTCTGTACTCTGTCTCTTACAGACTCCTACCAATAATTTATGTCATTCTGTGCTGTTAAGGACTAAGCTCTTCTAGATGTCATACACCCCCACAAAACAAATGCCTCCACAAACTCAGACTTAAATCTTCATCAACAGGTAAATAAAACATGTCAAAGGGACAGATCTATTATTCATTGCTTTCCCATCTCTGAAATAATATTCCATTACAGATAAAACATAGTTATAATGAAACTTCCTTTAGGGCAAACCATACCTCTCAACTGCCCAGATTTTCTCAGACTGCCCAGATTTTTACCTCATATTTTTCATCAGTTCCTTGTGATTTTCTGGATTTGGCAAATTAGTGAGAACTGAATTCACTAAATAATGACAGGCAATTGAGTTTCAGACTTCACATCCTTCAGAAAATGCACGGTAACGCCAAGACGTTTTATCCTAGCAACCTTCCAAGTTTACAAGACAAATAGTTACAATGTGTCCCTATTTTTGTGACTTTGTCCCCCCATTATTTTTGATTTTGTCCAGACTTTTTGTGCTAAGAGGTTGCGAGCTATGGTAAACCATGATGACTGGATGGGCACCTGAAAACTCACCTTGTTTTGCTTTGATCTCCTGGAGACAGAGGGTGCCTTATGAGGACTGGTATTGGCAAGTTGATTATAGCCCATGGACAGAATCTGCCTTATAAACTATGAATCTATGAAAAACGTTGTCCTGTCTACTCTGAAGCCTATATGTTACGGTGCCGTCTTGGTCATTTACTAGTCCTTTGCATCAAATCAAGCAATTTAAGAGCTGCAAACTTACCTAGTCAACCTCCTAAATGGCTTAGCATTTAATCCCGAATTTTAACAAGATGATAACTGTGATATTTTGGATCTTTACAAGGCATACAAAGGTTCATGTCGACCAGAATTTATTTAATGCTGATGGGGTGAGAAATGCATCTGTTTAGGTGTTAATGTACATGGAAATTTGACTGATATTTTTTTCTGTTACTCTGGCATTCCACTTTAGATAAATTAAAGCTAAAAGTATTAAACTAGCCTTCTGGAGTTGAAAATTCTGTAGATTCTTCACTTGTGATGCCAGAATTTCTATAAAGAAAGATATTATGATGTCCCACGCTGAATATGGTCTGCTCCTGGTGACCAGTGCTTTCTGTGCACATTCAGTATTATATGCAGGTTCTCAAATTATTTCCATTAGAATCTGCAGGTTTATTTTTTAGCTCTTGAAAGAAGGCATAATTGTCACACCTTTTTTAGAGCCAGTTGGTTCCTGGTTATGGAACACTCTGATCTTAACCTTCATTCTTCTGTTCAAGCTAGTAAGATTAGATCAACCTCCTTCAATAGTAAATAGACTAAAGATAATAAAACACATCTCCTACTCTCTGAAATCAAAATGTAATGCTGCACCTCTTGTCTATAGGTCTTACAGCTGCTTAAAGAAAGGCAATCATGCCTTTTCAAACACTGAACAAACACCTACCAATTTGTACTCCTTATCCAGGACTTCCACTGTTTTTAAGGAGTTGCATGCTGTTTTATATTTCCACCTGGCAGACAGGCAGACAAAGCTATTTGTAGATGTTTTATTCATGCTTCTATTACCTTATCCCTCCACTGGCTTTCCTTGTATTCTTTTCATGAATGCTGCATATTCTGAGCCTCTTGTGTTTATTTCCCTCATGGCTTTATGTATTAAATAAAGTCATGTTATTATGATTCCATGCCTTATTTTTCCTATATATGGATTTTTTTTATAATCAGGTAATATGTACTTTTTGAATGCTGAGTTACCTTTTTGCCAAATTCTTTAGTCCAGACAACAGCTGAAAGCAAATGTTAAATAGTGAGGATAGATATGCATTGCTGAGATTAATATCCCTTTGGAAAAAACACAGGCTTCACAGGTAAGCAGGTTAAAGATGATGCACGCAGATTTAGTGGAATGACCATTTTGCCATGGGCCATATTTATCTGAAATGAAAATGCTAATGAGAGGCTGGGCCAAACATCAAACCATTTGAAATTGTTCACTGTCTCTCCATCCTCAATAGTAGAATAGAAAGAGTTTTAATCAAGGCTTTGTCCTAAGGTGCGCCACCATTTGCTTTAACAGAACTGATACTGAGCCTTGAATCTTAAAACCTTAAAGTGGTGATGCCTAATTGTTTTTTCAAGAACCATTTTCAGCAGGGAACTAGTAGGATTATGCCTTAACATGATGATTCCTTCTGCTTAGAAGATGATATAGGTAGTTAGGGAAATTTGAATGAGTGAATTAATCTTAGATTTTGTAGGCCTTTTTTGCAGTCAAAACAGTGTTTTTCAAAGAGCAATCAGTCAGGGTATGGGGTATACACCACTGGAATCTTCTAGTAGAGACTCAAAGCAACAGTGTACAGTTTTCAGTGTGATGGTCTAGGCCATGTTGTACCAAGTACTAGCTGGGTCAATTCAGATTTAGAGAGTGCTAAGGAATGATCCATAGGTTCTGGCTAGTTGCTGTTCTTGCCAGGGTTTTGGTTAATAATAAACATATGTTTTCATGTACAATGTGGAAAAGCAGTGGGAAAGCCTGAGGTGATGGACATGAAGTGTCTGATATGGATTGTAGGATATCCACTTTTGGACCGATGAAGAAATGAGGACATCAGAGTGGAAGTTAACATAGTCCTGGTTGTACAGAAGGTCAAGGAAAGCAGATTACAATGGTAATTTGCAGAAAGCAAAGCATAATTTGGTAAACCAGATTTGGGAGGGACAGGAAGGAGGTAAGATGAGGCAAACGTGTCCAACCAAGAGATGGATGGATTGCATGACAGAAAATCAGTGACAGGTGGTCATCACTGTTGAAGAAGGAAGGAGAGTGGCTATGAAATGAGAAGGGTGGTGACAGCTGTCTTGACACTCAGACCCAATATAAAATGGGAAAAGATGGTTGGTCATGGCTATGATGATGGGTGAGTCTGACTAAATGTGTGGAAGTGGATAAGGCTGAAGTGAGGGTGCCCCTGATAGTTATCATGTGTCACCATTGTTCATGGCCATAACAGAAAAACATGGAAATGGTTAGAAATGGATTTTTGAAACAAGGTGGGAAAACTATGAAATTCTTATTGATAAAGTTATGGCTAGTATACGAAGGCCACTTGGTGTATATCCATTGTGGAAACTTGAGAGCTATATTAAAAGGGATATGTGAACTAATGAATGGCTGTACATGAACATGTAAAAAGGGAATATAAGTTAACCTCCAGTATGGAAGTGAGCACTATTAAAACTAAGAGACAGGCATACGCAAAGATCAAAAGGGGACACAGGGCACACAGCAGGATGAAGAATCAGGACAGCTATAATAGAGGTAGTAAGGAAAGCAAAGCAGAAAAGAAAGCTTCCTGCAGGCGGTATGGAGGGTCAAAATAACTTTTTCAGATAGAGTGGTTGAAGGAGGGAAAGTATGTTAGCTTTTTATTTACTGTTTGCTAACCAGGTTAGGAGAGACCTAAGGCGGCAGTCGTACTGAATGGGGGAAGTTTGTCCAGGACATCTGGGAACTTCCCATACTTTTTGTGCACTAGATGGTGCCAGAGGGTTGTCACTAGTGCTTGGAGAATTCCAAGGTGGAAGAGGAAAGGGGGAAAGCAGGCTGGGAGTAGAGTGCTGCAAAACACTATCAGAAACAGACTCAGTTAGACAGGATTAGTCGGGAAACTCCTGTGCTGATGGAGATGATGGCCAGAGACGAGCCAAATGCTAATGGGGAAGTAGGTTGGAGTACTTTGGTGGATCAAATGCAGAGACATGTAACAACAAAGGTGCTGCCACGTGCATCAGGGTAAGGAGATGGATTACCAGAAGGTATGCTAGGCCAGTGGAAAAGCTGGTTTTAAAGCCATGCCCCCTGCAACAGTGTGTTGCAGTAAGAAAACCTACATATGCAGAAATGGTAAACATAGGAAAGTAACATGCTGTTACTGAAGCTGAAAAAAGATGAGAACTGATTTAAGGACAACAAAACCAGAAGAGAAAAACAGTAGTAAGAATCAGTGCAAAGAACAGCAACACTATTAGCAGATATGAAGGTATGAATAGTATTATTTTACTGTTGGGGTTTATAGAACAGGACATAGGAACATGCACTTAGGAACAGAGACTTTTGTGAGAATACTTTTAAAACTTTACTTGAAAATTATATAAATGAAGAGGAGAAAAAGAGATCCTTTGCACAATGGAATGAGTATATCATTTTCAGAACTTGGTACTGCAACTAAGAAAGAAAATAAATGCACAATTCAAAACATCTGACAGAGAGGAACTTGAGGTAGAGTATTCTGTCTGTTGTAATAAGGTACATGAGATAAAAAAAAATATGCTGAAAGAAAAATTTGTACAGTGGGGTAGAGGTATATGTGACACTAGATGTGCCTGAAAGAAAGATGCAATATATATGAAATGTTATAACTGTGAACAATAAATGGTGAACAGTGAGGTATTGGGGTTAACGTAAAACATTATGGGGATGAGAAGCACTTGGTACAAAACTGTAATGAAAGCAAATGTGGCCAATGTGGGGAAAGGGGACATAGCAAAAAAATGTAGGTCTAATTGTAGAATATGTAATGACTTTGGACTTTTTTTGGTTTAAGTGTCCTTTACTAGAAAAGGAAAGGTTTGAAGATGAAGAGAATATTTCAGAATAAGGACAGTCTGATGATAATATAACTGAAGATATTGGTGGAGAAAATATTGTGAGGGAGATATTTGAAGAAGAAAATGTAACCAGTATAGAGAAGGATGATGGGAAAGTATTACAGCACAACGTAACAACAAATATGCAACACTAGGAAGTAAAGAAGATGAAAAATGAGAATTTGAGATAGGAGAAGAACAAGAAGAAAATACTGATAAATCAACTGGGGGAGGGTTCAAACAAGAAAAAAAGAAAATAAAAACTGGAAATAAGAAAGACACAAAAAGGAAAGGGATGACTTAGAAATATTAGCACTAAATGTAAACACACTCAGAATGATATTAGAGGTGTGGTAGGGACTGAATGGTGTAAAAATAAGTGTGGAAGTGATATATTTGTCAGATATGAAATGTATGCAGGAAGAAAAACATGAAAAAAATGAGGCAATATGGGATATCAAGATAAAATAGTCAGTGGGGAGTGATATGTGTTCAGGAGTATGACTTTTCTAAAGTGAAGAGCTAATGATCCTAGATGTGATGGTAGTTGTACTTGGAAAACCAATGGTATATCATACAAGGAAAAGAGAAAGATGTGAAAGGATAATTTTAGTTTATGTCTACACCAGTATGACAGAGAGAAAAAAGATGTCTGAAGAACATAAACACTTTGTATGATTAGCTATCTAAGTTATTATGGTTGGAGATTTAACTGCAATTAGAGAAAGGAAAGAGAAGCTAACACAAGCTATTAAAGTATTAAGAAGAGTTAAAATAAATGGAGAGTTATTAATAGGGAAAACAGAGAATGAATATATAAAAGATGGACTTCTAGAATTGAAAAAGATTATGGGGTGTATTTAAAATATATGAAAGAAAGAGTAGGTGGGGTAAAAATGATTGAGTTTTCATACCATAGAGGGGTACAAGCTAGAACAGGGGATGCTAGAGAAGTAATAAAATAAGGTAAAGAAATAAAAATATTGATTGGTGAGATTACTGAAACAGATAAGACATAAAAGGAACATAAGATTTTCTGGGAAAAACATTTAACAATGAGAGTGCATTATGAAATCTGGACAGAATGGTAGAGTGCTTATAAAAAAATATAAGAACATATTTTTGATTATCAAAAATTAATGAAGCAAAGGAATAGGAGAATATATAATGAAATCATAAAAAGGCATTAAAAAGAAATAAAATAATGTGGTGATAGAATAAGGGAATTAGAAAGATAGCTGTAGAAAAAATACAGAAAAAAATTAAATATGTTGTTTAAACAAAGATTTTTTAAAAAGGTAAAAAAGAAGTTTCACAATTTTTGGAAAAATATGTAAAAATAAGAGAAGGAGGAATGGATACAATGTTTGATGAAGAAGAAAATATTAGATATAATGAGAGAGAGAAATAACTGTCATAATGGAAACATTTGTGGGTAATATGCATGGAAAAGAAATGATACAAGAAGTATAGAATGCAAAAAAATCTGAAAATGTTAAAAAACTCTCTGGAAAAGAGATTACTTTGAGATAAATGGAAGAAATAATAAAATGAAGGGAAGAATCATCACCAGGAATAAATGGATTAGGTTATGAATATTATAAAGGGATGAAAGAAAATGAGACATTAATAGTCTGCAAAATATTAAATGAATGGCTAGAGAAAGGATTTGTGATGGTGTAATTAATTTTATATGTCAAAAGGATGAAAGAAAATATATAAAAAATTGGATAGTGATAATACTGGGAAATGCAGATTATAAAATATTTGTGAAACTAATAAAATGTGCAAAAGGTTTTGGAAGAAATTATAAGAGAAGGGCTTTTCAGAATCAAGGAGGAAAAGGTGAAAACAGGTTAATAATAGTAAAAGAAGTAAGAGGTATGATTTTGAAAGAAAATAAGGAAGTAATGCAAGTGATGTGATGTGGCCAAGGCATTTAATAAGATAAGTCATGAAGTGATATTGAAGATTCTAGAGATATATGGGACAGGAGAAATTGTTTTGAACGTTATAACAATATTCTCTGAAATATTATTGGTGAATGTTATGCTAAATCAATGGTTGGGAGAAACGATACAAATTAAGAGAGGAATTAAACAAGAATATCCAGCTTGTGTCTGCCTGTACTGGCAATGAATGCAATCATTCAGACATATATGTGAAATGAAGGAAGCAAAATGGGATGGTTAAAGGAGTTTTAATACCAATTTATCTGTCATATGCAGATAATTTAGTAATCATGTCTAAAAGTAAGATATGGAAAAGTAAAGTGGTGGTAGAAGTGGATGAATTATTTAAAACAATGGATTACAGTTATATTAGACAAAAATCAAAGGTTTTGGTGAAACTAAGAACATAAGTGGAATATTATATACTCAGAAGGAAATAAGTGCATTAGGAGTGAAATTTGGAGAAAATGAAAGTCTACTAGAACAATGGAATATAATGTTGAAAGAAAATAAGAATAAATGTTATCATAATGGAGAAATCTTAATATATCATTTAACAAAAAATGCATATAGGTTCATAGGGTTATATATTTATACTAGGCTAATGACCACCATGGTCTTTATAAGCCTAGTCATGCAACACAACCCAGTTTTGTTCCTGAGTACCTTGGATGCCTACTTGGTGGAGTATGTTAGTAAGGAGGTAGATAAGGGTTATGTGGGGAGTATGCTAGTTGGGAATTAATTTACTTATTGCCAGCCTCTCTCCATCAGTGACATGGGGGCCTGACCAGGGATGAATTTGTAATTTCCCATCCAATGATTAAGGTTTTGTTTGAATAGGGTTAGGGATGAACACTGCTTCATGTGGATGGGAGCTTATTCCATAGTGTGGAGGATCCCTTGAGGCACATAGTGATCTCTACAGCATGTTCTGTTTATGCTGCAGGCAAAGTTCAGGTCCTTGGATCTAGTGTCTCTGGCACTGTTTATTTTGCAGATCTGCAAACGATCCATCAAAGCTGGATTTGAGGATGCCTTATATGTCAGGTATAGATCACCTGTCAGTAATCTGTAGGAGACTGAGTACTGAGATAGGGCTTTAAGGAAATCTATGTAGGACAGGGTATTCTTACCCTGGATTTTCCTGGTAAGGAACTTTAGATGGTGTTACGGCTGTTACAAGTGTCTGGTTAGGTACATGCCAAAGGGTAATCTCTTTAATCAGTGATGGGTCTGATAATAGCTGAGTAGAGTGGTACTATAACTGCCTTGGATGTGGATGCCATAGCCTTGCTTATGAGTTGGGTGATGACTTTCTTACTATTTTGGCTATGTGTCGGTTGAAGGCCAGACAACTGTCAACATATTTTCCCAGACCCCTAACTACCAGGTCATCTCTTATGGTTTTTTTTTTGTTTTTGATGGAGTAATTAGCTTGGGAGGATGATTTCACTAATGGAACTATAATGCATTTCTTTGTGTTTAGCTTTAATGCATGGCTTTGTTACCAGTCATTTGTTTGTGTTAGACCCTCTTGTAAGATGCTGTTGTTGTAGGAAGAATCTATGATAGCTGCCAATTTACAATTATCTGTGAACTTGGTGTGCCAGAGGCCTTTAACATTAGCATTGACTTCTGAGAAGTAGATGCCAAACAGGAGGGAGCCTAACACCAAGCCCTGGGGTATTCCTCTGCTGACCAGTCTCCTGGTGGGTGTGGTCTCTCTGATCCCAACTTCTTGGGTTTTATCTGTGAGCCAGCCAGCAATCCAGTGAGTTATGCAGGGATTTATGCCTAGTTCTGAGAGTTTGTCAATAATGCCTGAATGGGTTATTGTACTGAATGTTTTGACCAGGTTAAGGTAGGTGGTATGTATAATTTTCCTCTCATCTATAGCCTTGGTTACCCTCTTGAAGAAGTCTACCAGGCTGAAGAGGCAAGACCTTCCCTTAACAAAGTCAAATTGGAATGGGTCCAGTATCTGTATGTTGCTAATGTTCTTGTGGATTATTTTCATGATAATTTGGTCCATGGCTTTGCATATCAGACTTGTCAGTTGATGAGTCTGTAGTTACGAGAGTCAGTTGATGGTCCACCCTTATGAAGAGGGATGAACATTACAGCCCTCCATTTACCTGGTGCATAACCTGTGTTGAGGCTGTAGTTAAAAAGTGTCTTGAGTGGTCCTGCTAGGTCATGTTTTAGGCTATTTAGGATGCAAGCAGGGATATCGTTGGAACCCAATGAAGCAGTGTTTTTCACCTTAGTAAACACCACCAGAACCTGCTCCCTGCTGATAGCTGGGGGAATATACTAGAAGGAATATCACAGGGGGTAGTGGAGAAGAGTGTGAGGGCATGAATTTAGAGCTAAATTTATCACCCTGATCAGTGAAGGCTGTGCCATTTATGATCAGATCTGCACACTGCTGAGGGTTACCCTTAAGGTTCCTGACATAGCTGAAGAAGGCCTTATGATTGTCCTTAGCCTGGGAGGTGATCCTGACTTCATAATTGGCCTTGTTGGACTTTATTAGACCCCTTAGTTTCTTGTTTAGTTGAATCAGAGAGCTTTGCTGTTTGTGATTTTGACCATGACTTTTTCTTTTGTTATATACCCTGTTAAGGTAAGGATTCCACTGGGGGGTTGTTTTTGGTGTTAGAGTCAAGCTTATTTCTAGTAGGTATGGCAGCCTCAATGCAGCCATTTACATGTTTGTACAGGGTTTCTTTAAATAATTCTGCATTGGTACCTGGGTTCACAGAGTTTAGGGGAGCTGTGAATTTTTATAGACTATCACTTAATAGGATGTAGTTTGCTTTAGAATAGTTCCTAACTGTTACAGGTTTAGTTGGGTTTGTTGAGTTGATTTTTATTTCAAAGGAAACAGCTGTGTGGTCCAACCTCACCAATGAGGACATCTCACAGGGTAGGGTTCAATGCCCTCCCATATTGGTGAGTACTAGGTTCAGTATGTTTAATCCTGTGGTTGGAGTGCACACTATCTGATCCAGTGCGTTTGTGTTGATAAAGTCTAGGAAACCTTGTGCCTGTGAGTCAGAGGCAGTGTACGTTTTCTAGTCTATACAGGGATAACTAAAGTCTCCCATGAATAAGGTATTTGGTTGGATGTAGAGACCTCTCGTAGGTTTAGGTAAGAGCTTAGAGGGTCATACAAGCTGACCTGTAACTGTCCAGAACATGGTAAGGAAGCTTGTCTATGGAGACTAGGATGTAGATGAACTCCAGGGCATCATTCTGTTAAACCAAACTTGTTAATTATATACATATTAGGAAAACTAGCATACTTAAGGAATGTATGTTTTCCAGACAAAATGGAGAAAAATATGTTAGAAATATATTTTTTTCATTTTATTTGGAGATCAGCACAAAATCCAGTGAAAAGAGGAGTGATATACAATTAAAAACATGAAGGAGGTTTTAATGTAAAAAATTATGTAGAGTACCTCACATATATGCATGTTTTCCTGGGTAAGTGAAAGAGAGAGCTGTAAATGATGGGTAAAATGTTATATTTAAGGCATGAAGAAGCATAAAAATATGAAGGAGGCCAAAAAAGCGGCAAGCAAGAAACGATGGAATGAAACAAGTTATGAGAAGAAGACAAAATTATGGAAAGTAAAATTAATGAGACTGACGAAAACAGAAAATTATGGTATAACAATATTATGGAGAAATGCTAGATGGTATATCCTTGGAAGGAACTAAAATAAAATAAATGATATAAAAAAATCAAAGGATTTTTTTAGGTTTTATAAAGCAAGGGATTTCCTGTGTTGAATTTTGTTGGATAAGTTACCAGTTAAAAATAATATTAAATATAAGATACTAGAAGAAGGACACTTTCTATAATGTTTATCTGCCATTATTTTTTTTCTGATGAAATTATTTTTGTTACAGCAGACATTATGAACTTATACTCAGTAGGATCTAGGACACTTGCTCGAAAAAGCAAGTGTCCAAATCCATATATACTGATCACAGTTTAACGAAAGTGCTTTAATCGCAAAAGCGCTTCCGTTAAACTGAAAAAAACAAAACAAAACCACTAATTAAATGTTTGTGCCCCCCACACCCCCCCTACTTAAATATTCTCACTCCAAGGTCGCACTACAGTGGAGTAAAGGAATATTCCCTTACTCACACCGCAGTGTGACTGGCACATCACTCACACATACCCGAAATTGCTGCTTCGATGAACAGCAATTTCGGGTATGTGTGAGCGCGAATTTGATTTTTGGTGAAAGTTAAATTTGCGCAAGTGTCTGGGTTCCACTCAGTAATACCACATGAAACAGGTTTATGTTGGTTTATGGAAAAAGTGCAGTTGTACAAAGTATTAAGTGATGTGGACATTAAGGTAGTAGAATGTTTTATGGATGGTACCTTAAAAAACATTTTTGAAGGGAATATTTTAAGCAACATAATGGTGTAGTAATGGGAGTTGCTTCTGCTCCAGCCTATGCCAATCTAGTTTTCTTAAATTGGGAAGATACTTTTATTTTTAAAAGTGAGTTTTACACACACACACACACACACACACACACACACACACACACACACGCACGCACACACGCACACACACACACACACACACACAATTGTATTTACACAATCAAGATGATTGTTTATGCTGTGATCTGGAACTCTTAATACACTAATTTTTTTTTTTTTAATTTTTGAAAAGCATTACTATTTTTACATGTTTTGTGTAAAGTCTCTGTAGATAAAGTCCATTTTTTAGACATGATGATGTATAAAAAAGTAGGTCAACTTTGATTCCATTCTACAGTGTACAGAAAAACTGCTTTTTCAAACACATTTTACATTTTTACGGTTGCCATCCCAACAAATAAGCAAGTGTTATCAAAGAGCAAATGATTAATTTGTTCAGACTCACTTCTATTGATAGTGTTTTCAATGAGCAACTTGGATTTAGATTTAATTGATGAGATAGCCACTGAAGCGATACATTTTAGAATTACAAGATACAAGCCTATTTGATAAAATACGTTTTTTATGTTTAGAAACATGTGACAACTTGTTAATGTTTTTACAACTCCTTTTTCTTTAGATGTGTATGCAAACAAAACATTTTAGTAGACATCTAGGATAGATGTATTCCTTAGGGAACATTCCTAATATTGTTTTTCCATAAGCAAGAGCATTGAGAATTACATTGAAAATAACCAAGGTTTCAAGAATTTTAAATCAAGCAAAAGAGTGGACCTTGTACCCAGTGTAGATTTATATATAATAGTATGATTGTCACAGTTTCAAGTTATGACAGGACTGCTGCCTATCCTAGGAAATGTGACTGCAACACAAAACAGTGCTTTATATAATGATTTGTTCAGCCTGTGAGAGATTCTATTCAGGGAAAATCGAATATTCATTAAAAGGTAGAATTTATGAACATAAAAGATATATTAAAAATTAAACCATGACCAATGCAGTGTACAAAGACAATACTAGATGTGAAAATAACAACAAATGCCCGGGGATTCAATAAACTCTGTATAGGTTTCATGCAAAGCCTACATTGAGGTTACATGTTAGCGTGATGAGCAGCAGTGCTGATCTCATATTCATGCTGCTCATTGGGCTTATACAAATACAAGCAAGTTTTTGTGGCCAGCAACAGTGTTGCCAGCCAGGAAACCAAGCAGAGCAGCACAAGCACTGAAAAAAGATGCATTCAAGTTTGCCTACAAGCAAACTTGCTTGGCGAAATTGTGTGGACAGCCACAATGACTACTAGGGTGGAAATATTATAATGCCAGCCGTACTAACACATGAAATAAAAGTGTACTGAGTGCAATGTACATTACAAAATTTACTTGCAGAATGAAATAATGGAGGGGGGGTTAAAAAGAAAGGGCAAATACAAGGAAATGTACACTGGGCAGGGAAAGTTTGCTGATGAAAATGGACACAAACATGAATGATAGGAATGAATAAAGAGGAGCAGGGCATGATAAGTATGGCAATGTTCCCAAAAATAGAATATGTCAATGTATGTACACTTCCAGGAAAAGTCAGTAGCATAACATTAACCACATATGTAGACAGCACAGTACATACTGCTGTTTATATCTCCTGTGCGACTATATTATATCAACAGACATGATACTATACATGCGACAGTCACAGAAGGTTACATGTCAATGGATGTGAATGGCTGGGATATAAACATCACTGACATGCTCACTGGAGAGGAAATTTTGCAAGGACAGTATATAAATTAGGGAGTATGTGTATTCTTTGAAGATCTGCAAAACGACTTGCTTAAATATGACTGACTCAAGGATACATAGCATCGGACTCCTGGACAAATGTTGACAGAAACAGGCACAATCATGCACACATTTACAATATTATTGCCATTAATCTGCGGCACTGACAGAATATGTGTATCTTATTATAAATGTTCTGCAAGAAGAGACATGTACAACTGTAGTGATCGTCATTGTATTCTGTAAGTGAAATCACCACCCTTTCTCTAAAAATGGCCAATTTTTGGAGGGTTTAAGAGGGAGTTTAAGACGGAGTGTGTTAAAAGTGGAGTTGAAGTCAGGGCCAGTCCTGTCCAGTTGAAAGGCTTGCATGACACATAAGCCGCAATTACCACCTGCAAAAATCAGTCTCATGCCATCAATGTTGTCACTGAGCTGTGTATTTACTGGGTGCAACAGAGAAAGAAGTATTACACAAGCATCTAGTAGAACATCTTAAAGGGAGGTCTGTTCTGTCAAATCCTAATGGGTGTGCATCCCAACGAATAGTTCTGTATAGCCTACCAGATGGGAGGGAGATCACTATGCCAAATGTGATACACTTGACTAAATCATCACTGCCAGAAGTAGGTATCTTCCCTACAGATAACAACATATACAAAAAAACACTATTATGAGTGGATTCCTTACACAAAGCTGGCTATTGCAAGCATGTACCACATGTAATACCAATGGATATTGTCTGAAGCATCTGCAATTGATGTGTGAATTAGAAAGTGATCCATTATAATGAATTGTACAGCAGTATGTGAGAATGATGGCAATGCATCAACTATGCCCATGTGCACACAAAGTACAGCAGAGCAAAGTCAAGTGTCAATGATCGAGGAAGCTGTCACTGCCAGTGAAAATGCTATACTGCCATGAAATCCATATGTGTTCATGCACACTATCAAATGATAATACTGATGTGATGTAGTGATATGTCTGTGTCACAGTATGTTTACACTGCAACTGTACCTATACTGCAATTGCAGTTCATAAGATCATAGGTTCATAGGAGAGTACTAGGCTAATAGCCCAAGAGTTCTTACAAGCCTAGCTATATGTAGCCCGAGTTTCCCAATTTTCAATAGCTGATTGAATGAAGTTCACAGAGGTATGAGCCCATGCTATGGTATCTAAAGCTGACTGCCTCTGTCCATGAGGGACATGGATGCCACATCAGGAGTAAATTTATGATTACTCATCCATCATACCTCTCAACCTCTCAGCACAAGAAATGTGAACAAAGCCAGAAATCATGGGGGGACAAAGCCCCAAAAATAGGGGCAGATTTTTAAAAATTGCTTCTATAAAATTAGGAAGTCCATAGAATAACAGGTTTTGAATTATTACATATTTTCTGAAGGATACTAAGTCTGAAAATTAAATGTCTGTCATTATTTAATATTATTTAGTGGATTCAAATCTCAATAATTTGCTAGAGCACTACAAATTTTATGAGGAAAATGTGGATCAGAGCTTGTGTATGTACCTTTAGGAAGCATTTCCAGATGTAGCACGTGCATATAAATACAGAGTACGTGCAGGCAGCAGTGCCATTTTGAGAGAAGAGCCAGAGTGTTAACATGTATGAGTGCGGTAGTCAGTCTGTTTATAAGTTTATTTAAGTTTAAGTTACAAAGCCTCATTTCTGATGTGTTTGTGTGTAATAAAGCTGCTTGAACTGAACTCACGAATGTTCGTCTGTTTTATCCTGACCAGATGAGTGACAGAAAAGACCAAAAATATGAGGCAAAAATCTGAACATTCTGTGAAAATCTGGACAGTTGAGAAGTATACCATCCATTGATCTAGGCAGTGCGGCAGTGCTTGAAGAGGATCAAGGAATGGCTTTGCTCTAAGAAAATGGGAAGTTTGTTCCCGAGGAGGGGTAATCTCTGAGAGATGTATCTATGCCTTCAACATGATTTACGTATGTCAGAAACTAGGTTAAGATCCTTGCAATGAGTGCCCCTTGTTCAGTTTGATTTATTAATGCGTAGCATTTCCATCAGGGCTGAATCAGAGACTGCCCTGTATGCTGGACACAATTGCCCCTTAGTAGTCTGTAGGAGACAGAATGCAGTGATAGGGCTTTCAGTATTTCAGCATAGGATTTTTCTTTTACAACCTGTATCTTGCTGGTGATAAAACTCTGGGATCACTTCAGCTCTTGCAGATGTCTGGTGAGGTACATGCAAAAGGGTACATTTTACTCAATTACTGGAGTGACGAGTGACAAGTACAATGGAATTATAATGTCCTTTAATCTGAATGCCATGCCCTTACTTATGAGTTGTGCCACATAGAAGAATCTTCTCACTACTGTGGTCAGGGTGGTTGAAGTTCAGGTTACTATCAACTTAAGTACCCAGATCACATACCACTGGGTCTATTCTTAGGGGGGTGCTGTCAGTGTTGTAATTAGCTGGGGTATTTGCTTTCCAAAAGAGAATAATTATGCATTTTTTGCACTTAGTTTCCCACATGACACTGGCACCAGTTATTTGCGTGTGTTAATCCTTTCTGCAGTATATCAATATCATTTGTGGATTCAGTGATTGTCCCCAATTTGCAGTCATCATCAAGCTTGGTTAGAAACAGACTATCTGTGTTTGCCTTGACTTCTGAGAAATAAATACCAAACAGCAAAGGGCCTAGTACAGAAATCTGTAGTACGCCCTTGGTAACTGGTGTTTTGCTGGAGGTGAATTCACCCACTTTGACAGTATGTGTTCTGTCAGTGAGCCATTTGGCTACCTACCTGGTGATGTAGGGGCTTATGTCAAATTGAGAGAGTTTTTCTATAATACCTGAATGTGGAGTTGTGTCAAATGCCTTGGCCAGGTTAAATTAGCTGGGATGCACAGACTTTCCCTCAACCACGGCCTTGGTGACTTTCTCAAAGAAGTCAACCAGATTAAAGAATCTGAACTGGGTGGGTCCAGAGTCAGGAGATTACCTATGTCCTTGTTAATAAGGTCCAGGATGATCTTTCCATAGCCTTACAGATAAGGCTAGTCAGGCTTATGGGTCTATAGTTCTCTGGGTAGATTGATGATCCTCCCATGTGCTGAGGGATAACTGTTGCTGTCCACTATTCTGTTGGAACATAGTCTGTCTGGAAGCTGTGATTAAACAGTAATCTAAGTGGGTCTGCTAGGTCAGGTTTTAAGTTATTTAAAAGGCAACCTGAGATGTTGTCAGCGCCCATTGATGCCATGTTTTTAGCCTTAAAGATTGCAGAGATGATTTGCTCTCTTAAGATAATAGGCTGATGAATGGTAACAGGTATACTTTGGGTGATAATTGGTGGGGAGAGGTGGGTGAAGTTTGATCCAAATCTGTCAGCTAACAGGTTGTCTATTTCCTCCAGTTGAGTATGAGTGGTGCCATTTACAACCAGCTCTGCACATAGCTGGGTATTCCCCTTAAGATGTTGGATTTATTTAAAAAATGTTTTATGACATCATCTCTAAATACAATATTGGGTGTGAATCACATGTTACACAGTGGAACTGTTAACACAGTCATACAACTCTACCTATTTCATGTCATTCCATCAGTTATGCATCATATGCCTACATGTTTGTCAGTGGAAATGTGTGAGTGAGGGCCCTGACACCATATATGAACGCATTACAACTGAGGTAGATGTGGTTCATGCACAACAGTTAATGACACAAATGCAGACAGTCCCACAGCACTGCTGGGGAACACCTATATAATCCTTGTGAACAGCAACACAATTGTGCATAGAATGAATTCCCCATGGTTGCAATTGAATCTGAACGTGTCATATGTTTGTGTATATAACAGCATTACATGTGGATGAACACAGGAGTATGTGCCCATGTAATCAGTATGATGTAGTATTGTTGTATGTCAGATAACATTTCCAGATGTTAAGTATACACATTCACATCTGTGCCATAATGCAGCTATCACGGTGATGGTTGAATGAGAACTGTGTAGAATGTTGATGTACTCCACTACAAAAACACATACCTGAGTAAGGCAACAATATACATAGCATCATCCCATACCAACACCAGGAGTCATATTACTACAGCTGTTCTGGAAGGAACATGTAACCAAATGGAAGCAGCGGCCATCAATACAGTAGCTCAAATCGCAGATTAGAATATACTGTTGTAGGGCTACAGTACATCTACACATCAACAAAGCACATGTGGATGACAACATTGACATGTGCAATGTTCGTATGGTCACAGGACATTACTAAGCTAATGGCCAAGGGAGCATAAAGTCCTAGTCATTATTATACCACTAAAACCAAAATTACAATATCTAGGTGATGATTTCCCCCCCCCTTGTGCTAAGGGATGACTGTTGCTGAATGTGCATATATGTGTGTATGTGTTTGATTTTAATTCAGACTGCCTCTGCCCATATGTAACATGGGCACCACCCCATGACAGAATTAGCAATCACACATCTAGTGGTCTGGAGATGGCTTGCAGAGAGTCACAAAGGGGATCTGTTTCATGATGTGTGCATGCATCTTTGAGATGATGACATCCTCAGTGTTCCACAGAAAGGAAATGTGGACAGAGGGAAAAAGGGTATGTTGGATTCAGGGGGATATGTAAAAGGTTCACCCAAGAGGGAGTCAAATGGAGAGATTTAAAACATCATACAATGACTGTAATATATCACCAACTGCACACACGCACACTCCAGCTGACTGATGTTAGATTCAATCACCATACCTACTGTATGTGTGTATGTATATAGGCTGAATTCCATACACCATCACAGATGTCTGACTTTAACAGTGTCAGAGTGCAATTTATAGAGGATGACATTATGAGCGTATGCTGAAAAGAAGATGTTGGGAGGAGTGTCTGACATAACTAAAATTGTCTCCAGAGTGATACTTTGACTATAGACACACAACTCAAATTGATTGCTGTGAAATTAGAACCTCTGCCTATCTAGTTACACAAGCTAGAAAACACAGTACTTAATGCTAGCACCAGTGCAGAATTCTGACTTTAACAATGTCAGAGTGTAATTTATAGAGAATGATATCATTTGTGTATGCTGAGAACAGGATGTTGGGAGGGCTGTATGAAATTGCTCTTGAGTCATGTGCCAGTATCAAAGTATCTTCTAAATGTTACTTGAGTGAGGGCAGCAGGACCTGGAGTCACTCTCTTTTGACTACGCACACACACACACTCAGATGCTGAAACACACACACAAGTTAACTGCTGTGTGATTCAGTCCCCTACCTAACTGGTTACACAAGCTAGAGAACACAGTACATAAGACTAGCATCACCCCATAAGTCTGATTTTATCAGTGTCACAGTGCTCTTTATAGAGGATGATATCATCATAGTGTCACAGGTAACATATTCTGTTTTGAGACTTGTGTGCAGTGCCAGGAGTTGTGATATGACTATGTGACTGCAATTTTCAAAACTACATTTAAATACATCCTGGAAACCTAGGTGAAAAAAGCTGTTATGAATGCATATTGCAGAACTGAGACAGATATGTTACTCACACACACGTACACACACACACACACACACACACACACACACACACACACACACACACACACACACACACACACACACACACACACGCACACACGCACACACACAGACAAATACACACACACACTTTGGAAACACCAGTAGTGCAGTGATGGATGGATGCACCTTCATGTTCAGACGAATGCATGTCCATATTAATACAATTTACTGACAATATCAATGTGATATAATCATGGATGACCAATGTCCAGGGTCACTATAAATCCACACTAAATGTAACAATGCAATTATGCTTTGTAATTCTGGAGTCTGTTTGACAATGGCCCAGGTACTGATATATCATTTGCAGGTGCATTGCTGCAGGGCACACATGAATGTCAAAAACTATGTGTTCATTCAAGCACACATGTCACTGTCCTTCTCGTGTTTATGAATGAATTTTCATGTATTGGAAGATTACAGCCCAGTAAGCAGAGTAAAACATGCTATACACCTCTTCACAAAGCACATCACAGAGAAGTTAATTTGTGCAGATGATGGCAATGTATTAGTGCATGCATGATTTGAATTTCAGGAATTCAGCTTGGTCTTGTGAAGTAGCTTGCAAGATGTGTTATGGGAAAAATTGCTGGCAGCAACTATGATATGCATGCTGTAGTCTATCTTTGAAATATTGGGACCAAAGTTTTATTGCATAAATGAGTGTTGCCATTGCCTTCCCCATTTGCACAATGTTAAGCTCTGCCCAAACATGGTTCTCTGCTTAAGGAAAATATTGAAAAATGTAGTCTACTACACCTTCCTTTGTGCACATAGACTAAGTGGTGATGTGCAGGTGTCAGCACTCTGGTCAGTACTGATTGTGGAAAATACACCTTTTGCCTAACTTTTTCTGTGGTAGAGTGTATAAGAGTGATGAGCTCTTGTTCAGAGCACAGAGTAGCCAGGGTTCAAATCTAGATTCTTCTTATTTTTTTACAAATGGTGTCAGGATGGCTTTAACTAAGTAAAAGTGATCAGGACTGCAAATGTGACAGTCAGTGACTATGGTAAAGTATGTGTCTTCCGCAAATTTTATCAGTAATGCCTACTAAGATACACTTGTACAACTAGTAGCTGTTTTGTAGGCCTCACTGTAAAATCAGATGTTAATTCTGTTGACCAATGACAAGGGGTGGTGCATCTTTTGAAATGATTATTATGACTCAGAAGATATGCTATTTCTATAGGGCTGGATATCTTGAAAAGTGTGTGCAGTATGCTTCTTCACAGTAAGAACAATTTCCACATCACATTAGATGAACATTTAATCCATCATCACCTGAACATGACACAAAGGGAATCCTACAGCAAATTTTGAAACCTTGCACACTACAGGAACACTGATAACATATTGAATCATGTTTGTATTATCCATCAACAGAGTCATGTCAGCATGCAGAAACCATGACATGGCCCGTACATCCATCAGCCTAATAGATACACACATGTAAGGAGGGGTGGGAGTGAAGGGGTGAATACACAGAATGATGGACATGTACATAACAATGTTTGGTGTACTGAAACATTCATTCACATGTTTTTAGTCTGTTCTCATTATTAAGCTGCCATGCTGTGTAGCATGAAGTGACTGACATAGAGGTAAAGGGTTAAGAGAGGGACAACAGGCTTATGACAAGCAGAACAAGGACTGATGAATATCTCATAGTTGGGATGGATGTCACTTCAATACTCTTTTTTTTTGGCCAGTATTCAATATATCTCCATAATAACTCATAACTGTGGCAAATATTAAGATTTGGGTGATTAAACATATCATACAGATATAACATCACACTAAGAAATGATGTGAGATGCACCTGGAATCGAACCCTTGATGCTAATGTCAAAAAACAAATCTTCAGTCAAGTGATTTGCATCAACACTTCACATAGGAAGTTGCACTTTGTTAGATTCAGCAGTCTAAAGAACTGTTAGAGTAAGTGCTTTAAAGAAGTGCCTTTACTCTGCTTTAACTCTGTGTTTCTCCTCTAGCACAGCGAATTTACGCAGTACTGCACAGAGATAACTGGACTAGTGTGGCCGATGGCAAAAACTCACTAAGTTTTGCATTAAGATGTGAACAGCAATTCACCACTGCTTGGCATTGGTGTGCGATACCAAACTCCATGCAAATGCAGAGGACAAAAAAGTGAAGGTGGTTTTATGGGTACTTTCTGGCCATATGTGTGGTGTGTGATTCTATTTTTTGACCAGATTTAAGGTGTGAAAATGGGGTTGACAGGAAAGTGGTGAAATGCAGGGGGGGGGCAAGCAGAGGGAAGAACAAAGGGGAGGCAATAAAAGAATTTGCAGGAGGGAATTAAGAAAGAACCATAGATATCCACTTCATCAAAACAGTAATGTGAACATTTAGAGAAAATTTGATGAATTTGGACTGTCACCATGACACAGATGGGTGACAACAATGCAATGATGTTGTATAGCCAATTAGACCAAATCATGTGCGTCGAGAAGACACACGTACAAAGTAGAGAGCTACGTATGGGATACATTTTATTTGTGGGACAAGTGCCCATTGTCTTTGGATTTCAAAAAGAGAGGAATGTTGGGGAATGGGCTTAGGAATGTTAGGCTCAGGTAGGTAGGGTAGGTGAGGAAGCAGGTGCAGATATATAAGAAATCCAGGATAGACACAGGGATGATAATGGACACAAAAGGTTGGGGGGCACCATGAATGGGATAGGTAGGGAACATCAGAGGCAAATGCCTGTCAAGCATGGGGAGCAGTGAGAATCTAGTCCTTGCCTTTAGAACTGTCATCACTGTCCCCTTCTTCAATTCCCTGTGAGACTGCTTGATGTGGGAGTCTCTCTTCTATTTTAATAAGCAACCTCTCCAGGTGGCTGATGCAGGTACCAAGGCTAGTCTGTATTAGCTCATGCACCATCCCTGGCAGCTCCTGGCAGGTGACATAATCACTGTCTCCACCAGTACTCCCAGAGGGTATCAGTGCACCAGCATCCAGGACAATGCTATCTGATGTGGATGGGCCAGGTGGTGCAGGGACTGTGGAGGTAGTACTACCAGGTTGTGTCCCAGAGGTTCTGGATGTCAGTGCAGCATCCAGTGAAGGGATGGCAGGCTGAATGGCAGCACTTGACCTACCTTCCTATGCTGAAAAGCATTGTTTTTTGTCAGAAAGGTATGACATAAAAACTGTCTGATTCCAGGTAACCCAAAAAAAGAAAGACAGCAATAACAGGTGGGGTAAAAGAAAAGAGATGACTAGAACCATGATATGTCACATGCATGCTTTATTACAATAAATATCCTTTATTATTATAATAGCTATAGAGTTTTCACAGTCCCAAAAAATGATTGTGTATTGTTACAAGTAGTCTTTGGAATATGAGGATATTGCATATAAGATTTTAAAGGTGATACAGATTAACTTAACAACATGGCATTAAAGCCAATATTGCTGCAATTAAAATTTAAAAATGTTACTTGTTGAATGTAAATGCATAGATTACTTGTGGGAATTGAACCCACATAATCTAAATACAGTATTGCACTTGCCTAATACAATTGCCAATAGCTAAAGAAGAAAACATGCATGCTTACTGCTACAGTTTATATCTGCATGCTGAAATTGATACTGATCTATAGAATCACAATATATTAATTACAATCAGGGCCATATGGGCTGCATACATATCCTTTGCCTCTCTAAGTTGCTGCAATCTCTCAGCATGTGCTTCCCTGTTTGCTGAGATTGTCTGAGCAACTGTAAAATAAAGAATGACAGAAAAAGAGACATGAAAGCATTATGGGTACCAGTCTTGGCTACTATGCCATTCCATATCATTTTGAGTTGCTTTATCTGTATATTTACACAATTGGGGGTTTGAGCAGTTCTAAACTCATCCAGCCACTGGTAGAGTTGTGCCTGCTTGTGCCTTTTCAGGTCACTATAGTGGTGGATGCACTACTTCATTGTGTGTGGTATGTCAGTCACAGAGACAGCCTTGGCTAGGCTGTTCCAAGCTCAGTCTTATGGCCAGATATAGTCCCCCCTGCAGCAAACTATGGCTATTCACAAAGAGTATAACAAATATTTTTGACTCCTTCATACCCCACCTCTATGCCCTGAATTTAACACTATCTTTCCAATCTCCTGCCATGTCTGCAAAGGTCCTCCAACAACTGTAAAAATGTTTTCCTGCCAAAATGTGATATTGCATTTTATAGCTAGTGTGCACACACACACACACACACACACACACACACACACACACACACACACACACACACACACACACACACACACACACACACACACACACACACACACAAAACACCATGCCAACCTCATTTGCAGGATAGTAAGCGAAGTAAAACATTGCCAAACAAAGAGGAAGGGAGGTTATGAAACAGTAATGTTGATGTGACATTTGACACTGATGTATGGCATGTGTGCTGCTACAGCTAGCCACCCTTTGTTCACTGGTCAACACTGAAATGCTAAATGACTTGACTTTTAAGCCATGACTTTGGAGGGATCAATGGGATGACTTGACACATATTTTGTGGGGACTTAAATACAGTTAAACGTAATTTGTACAATGTGAGACTCAAACCTATGTAAAAGGGAATGCAGTCATTTTCACACAGGTGATTATTCCTCATTGCCACAGAAGAAGTGTTTGCCAAACCATGGTCATTACAAATATACAGTTTAAAGAGTGAGAGGTGCTATACATCAGTTAAGCCTGTATGTGTGTGACATTACATGGTCCTGGCTTTTGCATTCTTAGGTGTGATGCAGGACTATGTCTGACAATATACTGGAAATAGATAGATAAACTTGCATTACTTTAATAATAGAGTTGGGAGTTCTGGTACATACCTCATACATGATACATTCTGTTTTACAGTTGTACTTGGGTTATGGGAGGGGTGAAGGCAATTGTCAGTAAACTATTGTGTCCATCAGAGATACTTAACTGCATTTTATTACATAATCATTATTGTCATGATACCAGTTACACACATAATACATATGATACTTACAGAAGTATGTATATTCTCAAGCAACTTGATATACATAGCTAATGGTTTGTGGTATTAGCTTTATAATTACAGTTTTGTGAAAAATTACAGTGGGACACCCTTATTAAAATGTGGAGTGCACTGGATATGAACCCTGGCTCACCTGTGTTCTGACCATAAACTCATTGCACTTGTACAATGGTGCCTGGTGCCTCAGGGAAAGCTAGGCACCAGGTGCATTTCCACACTCGTTACTGGCCAGAGTGCTGATGGCTGTGCATTGCCACTGAGCCTGTTTGCGCAGAGGAAGACAAACCAAATTTAAGGGTGGTGCTGCAGTAGCATTGTCGCCTCACAGTAAGATGCTGTCCGGTTCGATTCTCAGCTAGAGCGTCTTCTGCGTGGAGACATGCGTGAATAGGCGTACCTTTGTTGAAGGTTGTGCGTCAGGGCTGGTAACTCGGCACGTAAAAATCAACTTACCAATAATTAGCGGACCGGAGTTCCGCTGTGGTGACCCCTAACTGGGAAAAGCCGAAAGACACAACAACAACAACTTTTTTCCTTAAGTAGTGAACTCTGTGCATAGGTAGGCAATGTGCAAATGTAAAAAAAAAATAGCTAACATATACTCCTTATGTAAATATCCATTATGACCCTTTTTCAGTAAAAATAACAGCTGTGGGACCCCAGCCCTACTTTACCTATGTTCTCTCTTTTTTTAGCTCAAAGTATTTATACCTTGTGCCACAGAGACAATCAGGTAACAGGTAGAATTTCTGCAGTGATTAACATCCATGTTGCTGACCACTATGCAGTGCCACTAAGTGTGTTTTCTCTCTCTGAGGTGACTGACATTAAATATTCACTTTTTAAGCAGCTAACCATGTTTGTACAATGCCACATGCAATTAGCTTTGGATTTGAACCATCAGAGTATTATACTTACACAACACAGTTGTGGGTTATCTCTCTTTCCACAGACACAGCTTTGTAATACCAATCAAATCATGTGCATACAAGCAAATCACATTTCATATCCAGTATTAACAGCTCATACAGTTGGACATTCTTAGTTGGTTGTAAATGTGTGGCTAAATATTAATGCAGTGATTGATCACACAACGTTATGACTAGGTTTGCAGAAATGCAGCTCTGTCTTCTCTTTGTACTCTGGTCATTTTTCACTTTGTCTGAAAAGATTTGAAGCCTTGCATAAACTAAAGCACTGCTGGTGATTCCCTTCTGGGTGAGAAAACCTATATTTTTTGTGACATTTTAGAGATGTTTTCTGATACCTGCTCCATTTTGTTTTCTGTTTTAAGAAATCTGCTTAACCTGATCTTTTTGTTCTACATCAGAAGTAGACACAAATTATCCAGGTTGTTCATTTCACATATTTGTTTCACTGGTTAAATTGTCTCTTGCGTGATACTTAAATACTAAGTAAAATTCTGGGCCTCTGCCTTTGAAAAGATGTGAAGCCTGTATAAACTAAATCACTGATGGTGATTCCCTGTTGCGTTCCCACCCACCCTTCTGTTTGTTGATTTTTTTTTAAACCTGATGGCTTTAAGCTGCCCACCCCTACTATAAATTGAGCATAACAAGCTCCTCCCTTTCTACACTACTGTTGATATCCCAAATTATTTATTTTCCTTTTCTTTTTATACTGCTGTTGATATCCTGAATTATTTATTTGCCTTTCTTTGTGCTTATACCGAAAAAATGCATTTTACCTCCTATTGTCTGTTATATAGCTAGCTGTTGGATAAAGTAGTGTATTTTTACACTCTAGTAAACAATTGTTTTTAAACAAAAGAGGTCAGTGGATTTTCCATCTAGTGCACTGGGAGGTAGCCTGGTCTGTTGAGGTTGAGGAAACACATGAAATTTCTGAATGCAGTTTTATTGGCTGCATGGCTTATCTTGTTTTTTAGTACCTTTATAAATTCTGTACAATTGAGTGGCTGTTGGCTCATTTATTCAAAGTGAAGTTCGTTTATTGAATAGCCACCCTTTTATAAGCTGTTTAAAGTACACTGCTATATCTATATCTTTAAGTTTGTTTATGGTAGCATTTCATATGGTTTAAGTTTGTTTGTGGTAGTATTTCACTCTGGACACTTCTTTAGTGTGCTTTTGCTTTGGGAGGACTGGGATTATTCATCCGGTGGCAGTAGGTATTTACCTGGTCTGTCTGAGCTGGGAAACATACAAAAGGGGTCTAAGTATTTTTTGCACTTCTCTGCACTTGATTTGGACTGTTTTGATACTTAGCCTAGGATAGATTCAAACCTGCTGAATCTAGCCTGTTATTGATATACTTGAGTACTAAACAAGCCATCTTACATTAAGAAGGGCTCCTCTGCACCCTTGTGGCAGAAGAGTGTGGATCCAGCCTTGTCTGAGCTGGGGATTGCTGGAGTAAAGTTCATTGCGTGCTTTCCTATTGGGAGATTAGCTTAAAGTGTCCTAATTTTTGCCTGTATTAAAGCCTCACATTTGCGTGTTGAAGCACACCATAGAACAGGAGTTGGGGGTGCCCTGTACAGATGCAAACACCTTGAAACTCAATTTTTCCCCTAAACATCTGTAAGTGGAACCCCCCCAAGCTTCCATACTGCACTATGGATGCACTGAACAGCATTGCCACACTTATCATCCATAGCCTTCAATAGAACAAACACCTTTGTTAGTCCTAGCACAAAAACTGGTCAAACTAGCCCAGTCTCTTCCCTAATAGTACATACGGTAAAAACCTGCTATAATAGATGGGCAATTGCCCATCATTTCACGAGCCAGCCAGACTGACATAGGCATCCCGAGGCAATGTAGTAATTACCTCATGTATACTGATGACCACTTACTCCTAAAACATACAAATACCCTATGTGAGAGATATAATTACACTATGAAATTGGAATCAATTCTCTCATTTAACAACAAACCGGACATCAGACAGGTTGTCAGCACACACACACTTCCCCTCTCACACAAAATGAGGTTATGACACATAAACCCACATGCGGAGATACTCACTAGAAGCCTATCAAAAGATCAGAGAGCTCCCAAATGTAAACCACTTGCACACACTACTATGCAAATAGAAACCACAACACAAACACCAGTGTCTTTGGAAATAAGTCCCCAAGGCAAAACACTTCAAAACCTAATGTCTTGGTCATAGGTGACACACAGATCATAGTATCATAGCAGGTTACTAGGCTAATGGTCCCAGGCCCCTTACATGCCTAGCCAAGTTCAACCCATGTTTCCAAGGGTGTCTGGTTCAAGCAGATACAAAAATCAGCACCAATTGCTCCTGTCCAAGAAGGACACAGGCAGACCCCTCAGGGTGAATTTCCAGTTACCCATCCAGTTGTCCAAATTATGCTTAAATAGGGCCAATAAAGGGTTTTGTTTAACATGACTAGGAAGTTTGTTCCAAAGGTGGGGCAACCTCTGTGAGACAAATCTGTCTCTCCAGCAAATTCTGTTGATGTCACATACCAGGTTAAGGTCCTTTGAGTGAGTGACCCCTGTGTCATTTGACTTGTGAATGTCCAGCATTTCTGTTAAAGCTGGGTCAGAGATTGCTCTATATGCAAGGCACAGGTTGCCTCTGAGCAGTCTGTATGACACAGAGTAAAGTGACAATGATTTCAGTCTGTCCACATAAGACAGATCTCGAAGACCCTGAATTTTCTTTATAAGGAGCCCTCATGGTCTCTCCAATTGCTGCAGGTGTTTGGAAAGGAACATACCAAAGGGAGCATTGTACTCTATTATTGGCCTGATGTAGGAAGAGTACAGGTGGGGTTATAACCTCATTTTTTCTGGAGGCAATGGCTTTACTTAAGAGATGAGCATGTAAAATGCCCTTCTTACCACTGTGGAGACATGGTGATTGAAGTTAAGGTTTCTGTCAACCTGTGTGCCCAGATTTCTCACCACTGACTGTGTGCTTAGGGTGTTGCTATTGATGTGGTAGGTTGCAGGAACATCACCATTGCTGAAGGGAATGATAATGCATTTTTTGCATTAAGTTTAAGACAATAGCTTTGGCACCAGTTGTAGTCTGTGTAAGACCTTCCTGAAGGATGTTGACATTGCTAGGGGTTTCAGTGATCGCTTCCAGTTTGCAGTCATCAGCAAACTTTGTCAGCCACAGTCCTTTAGTTTTAGCCTGAACTTCAGAGAAGTATATTCTGAACAGTAGGGGTCTTAGAACTGATCTCTGTGGAACATGACTGGTTATTGTCTACTGGAGGAGGTGGAGTACCCTATTTTGACCTTATGAGTTCTATCAGTGAGCCAGTTTGCAACTCACCTGACAATATATGGGTTGATACCCAGCTGGGTAAGTTTATCAATGATGTCTGAGTGGGAGATTGTGTCAAAGGCCTTGAATAAGTCTAAGTAGTCTGTATGCACAGATTTACCCTTGTCTAGGGCTTTGGTGGCTCTCTCAAAGAAGTCCACCAAGTTTAACAGGCATGGTCTCCCCTTGACAAAGCCAAACTGGGTGGGGTTGAGCATTTGTAAATTTCCTATATCTTTGTTAATATGGTCCATGACGATTCAATCCATGACCTTGCAGATAAGGCTGGTCAGGCTAAAGGGTCTATAGTTCCCTGGGTCCGTAGATGCACCCCCTTTATGCAAAGAGATGACGGTAGCTGTTTTCCATTCCTCTGGGATGAAACCAGCGCTTAGGCTGCGATTGAAAAGCATGCCCAATGGTGATATTAATTCTTGTTTTAACTCATGTAAAACACAGCCCAGGATGTTGTCTGGTCCCACAGAGGCTGTATTTTTGGCTTTGGAGAGGGTAAGACCTACTTCTTGGACATACTAGGTGGCGGACAGGTGTTAAGGATGTTATGGGGTATATGTGGTGGGGATAGTTAAGTGAAGTTTTCACTGAACCTGTCAGCCAGCAGGTTTGCTATATCTACAGGTTCTGTATATGTAGTACCATTAACTATGGGTTCAGCACAAATCTGGGCCTTACCTTGAGATTATGGATGCAACTAAAGAACACCTTGTGGTTATACTTAATTAAGGAAGCTAATTTGGATTCTTAGTTCGCTTTGGAGGACTTCACTAGGAGTCTTATTTGCTTGTTTAAGTTGAGGAGGGAGTGTTTTAATTTTTGAGACCATTCCTTCCTAGTCATAGACAGCAATTTCTTTCTCCTGTTCTATAGCCTATTAATGGCAGTTGTACACCAGCCAAGTTGTTTTTCCTCAAAGATCTTGCTTTGGTTCTATTGGGTACATTAGAGTCAATACAATTGTACAGCTGCTCTTATAAAGCCTCGGTGCATAACCTAGCATAGATGTCTGTTCCATCAGAGGGGGAGTGGCTATTTATGCGGTTATGTTAGAGGTTGTTATTAAACTTGGAGAAGTTTTTTAGTCTAGTTGTTGGTAAGGGGGGTAGTTACTTCTAGCAAGACTGATTTGTGGATAGATCTCACCAGGGATGGCCACACATTGGGGTGGTACAGCGGTCCCTCATGTTGGTGAGCACCAGATCCAGGATGTTTGAGCCCCTTGTGAGTGTGTCAGCCAGCTGGTCCAGGGCACTGGAGTTATCAAAGTCCAGGAACCTTTGGGCAAGTGAGTTAGAACACATATAATTTACCCAGTCAATGGATGGGTAATTAAAGTCACCTCAAACCAGGGTGTTTGTTTGCATCTTGATTGAATCAAGTAGATCCAAGTAGACTGAGTGGATGTCCTGATTCATGTAGGGGGTCCTCTAGCTGGCAATGACCAGGAGAGGGGTCTTACATACAGTCAATTGCAAATGAAGTAATTCAGGGGGATCATGCTGTTTAAGCAATCTAGAGGTGTATTTATCTTTAATGAATATTGATACACCACCTCCTTTAGTTCTCATGCCTTCAGTTTGTGGACTGAACATGTGGAAGGAAATGTAACCTGACATAGCTGGGGTACTCTCCGTAGCCTTAAACCAGGTCTTAATGACTGCATAAATGTCAATATCTTCTAAGATGAGGACTGCTTCCACTAAGTGCAGTTTCTGGTTTAGACTCCTAACATTTAGCAGCATAACACTGAGGTTGTTTTTAGAGGGTATTTTTATGGGGTCTATATTAGATCACCGAACACTTAAGTTAGCGAACGGTGATTAATCGACCCCATGTAAGCTTACAGAACAGCAAAAAAAATAAAAACAAAAAAAAAAGAAAATACTTTACTATATGATATTAAGTGAGGGGCTTTGCCCCCCACACCCCCTACTTAAATATACCAACTCCGAGACCGCATTACAGTGCCGAAAACAGCAAACTACTGAAGCGACCAAGCAAATTCTTTCCCATGGAAAGAATTTGCTTACATGCCACTTCGATATTTTGCTGTTTTGGTGTTTACAGCTCGACCAAGTCGCATTTGCTAACCTGCATCTTCGGTCAGCTGATAGGAACCCTTTTTATGTCTGGAATTTTGTTCTTGTGACATTGGTTAAAAAGAGGTGGAAAGAACATTAGTCAGTAACCAAAATTCCAGGGGTGACAGATGAAGACCATCTCTGGCAAAGCATCTAGGTCTGTCGACTATATCATACCAGGCTGTCAGATACTGGACTCCTTTGAATGACACCAGAAACTAAACCAATTGTTGAAGTCAGTCTTGCATCAAATCACACATGCACTCAAGTCACTCAACAACAAGTATTGTTATGATTCTGTCATGGTCCATGTTGGGGTGAATGACACTTGATATGTACCTCTCTGGACTATATGAAGAGAGACATGACTGTACTTTCAGATTTTCTATGTTTACTCATAATGTTACCTTAGTATAAACAAAAAATAATTGACTTCAGCAATTGGCTTAGCTTGTGGTGTCAGTCCAGGGGGATCCAATATCTGTCAGCCTGGAAAGACATGGTTGACACGCCAAGCTGCTTTGCCAGAGATGGCTTGCATCTGTCTCCTCTAGGCTTTCGGATATTGGCAAAGCCGCTTGCCTCCCCCATAGTGCCTTTCTTAGGCAATGTGAAAACAACAACATTTCTGATGTAACAAAATCCAAAATCCACTCAAGACAAACTCCAGGGTTCTGCTCTTTAATGTTAGGAGTCCAAACATGAAACTGCACTCCCTGGAAGCACTCCTCACCTTGCAAGATGCTGACATCTGTGCAGTCACTGAGACATGGTTCAAGGCTGTAGAGATCACCCCAGCCCTGCAAGGCTACAATGTCTTCCACACATTCTGACCTTAAAATGAACATGGAAGAACCAAAAGTGGAGGTGTATCCCTCTTTACTAAAGCCAAGTACACCTCGAGACTCATTAAACAGTAATACTCTCTCAAACTACTTTATGTTCAATTAACTATAAGCAAAATACTCTACCACATCATTCCTAGCTACAGGTCCCCCATCATGAACCAAGAAAAGTACACCACCTACCTGGCCTTACTGGAATCACTTGCCATACAGCAAAATACCTTAGTCATGGGAGATTTCAATTATCCTTCCATCGACTGGGTGACATGTGAGCACAAACATGCATGCCTAGAGGTTCCTGGACTTTGTCAATGCAATTTCTCTGGAACAGATAGTCTGCACCCCCACAAGGGGCTCAAATATAGTAGACATAGTACTCACCAACATGGGGGGGGTCACTGCACTCCCCCCTGTGTGATGCCCTCCCTGGTAAGGTCAGATGATAACTCAGGCTCATTCGAAGTAACTATTGAACCTGTCACCACCACAGGAGCAAAAACAAAATTAAAAAACTTTTCCAAATCAAGCTACCACCAAGTAAGCACTGTTATAAAAAGTTTTATACCCCTGCAATCACAGACAACAATGACTACTATGCAGAGGTGTACACAAATGCCCTGTATAAAAGATTTAAACAACTGTATAGAGTCGGCTGTGCCTGTCCGGATTAAAATCAGGTCCTCCCCAAAAAAAAAAAAAAAAAGAGCCATCCTGGTGGACCTCAAGTATAAACAGATTATATAACAAAAGGAAGAAACTGATGTCTAAGAGAAAGAGAAAACTGACTCAGCAGAAGAAGAATTCCCTCAACAGCTTGACCATACAAATCATAAATCTTGCAAAGTCCCCAAAAGCTAATTTCGAAGGTAAAATAGCATCCCTAACTAATGAAAATCATAAGGCATTCTTTAACTACATCCAAAATCTAAAAGGGAATGCTAAGCTATGTACCAAACTGGTAGTAGATGGTGCAACTTATACTATACCAGAGGAAATTGCCAACCTGCTAGTTGACAGATTTGGTGCAAACATCACCCCCCTGTCCCCACCAGCCATACGTCAAAGCATACCTGACACCAGCCCTCTGCCTAGGATCTCTCAGTAGGACCAGATAACATCCCAGGTTGCTTATTAGGCAATCTAAAACAGGACCTAGCAGACACACTTAGTGTTCTCTTTAACGATAACCAGAGAACTGGCTTTTTTCCAGCAGAGTGGAGAACAGCAACAGTAATCCCTTGCACAAAGGGGGCCATCAACTGACCCTGGGGACTATTGATCCATAAGTCTAACCAACCTTATCTGCAAGGCCATGGAAAGAATCATTGTGGACCTTATCAACAAGGACATAATTGACCTTCAAACTCTAGACCCAATTTGGCTTTGTTAAGGGAAAATCATGCTTATTAAACCAAGCAGACGTCTTCAAGAAAGTCGTCAAATTCTTGGATGAAGGTAAGACAGTGTATGCTGCCTATCTTGACCTAGCCAAAGCTTTTGACACAATCCCACACTCAAATATCATTGAAAAACTCTCTGGGGATTAATCCTTATGTCATTAGATGGGTAGTCAATTGGTTCACCGCCACAACACATACTGTCAAAGTTGGTGACGCCACAGTAGACCCATCACCAATGGTGTACCACAAGGATCTGTGCTGGACCATTTACTGTTTGAAATCTATTTCTCAGAAGTCCAGGTTAAAGTAGATGGCCTTTGCCTTACCAAATTGGGTGCCATCATTGAGTCCCCCAATTATATTAACATATTGCAGGAGGGGCTAACACAGACAAATGGCTGGTGATAAATCCATAGTCTAAATCTAAATGCAAAAAAGTGCATTATTATCCCCTTAGGCAAAGTAGAATTCCCTGATAATTGCAATAATGACAGAATCCCCATAAGTTCAGACCCAGTGGTGTGAGATCTGGGAACACAGGTTGATGGCAATCTGAACTTAAACCAGCAAGTTTCCACAATGGTAAGAAAAGCCTTCTATGTTGTGCATCACATAAGTAAGGGCATCACATCCAGGTCTAAGAATGTTACAACTCCACTGTACTTTACCCTCATCAGACCATTAATACAGTACAATACTGTCTTCTGTATGTATCTCACCAGACATCTAAAGTATCTAGAGAAACCACAGAGGTTTCTCATCAAGAAAATACAGGGCCTCCAAAGCATGACTTACATGGCTAAACTGAAAGCCCTGTCACTGTACTCTGTATCATATAGGCTGCTGAGAGGTGACTTGTGCCTGGCCTTTGACCCCTGCCCTGATGTATATGCTACACATCTGCAAGTCAAATGGCACAAGAGTCACGCATACTAGGGATCTTAACTTAGCCTGTGACATTAACAGAACATGCTGGAGAGACAGATATATCTCCAGAGATTGCCACTACTCTGGAATAAATTTCCAATTCACACGAAGCAGAGCTCCTCACTGACCCTATTCAATCACAACCTGGACAAATGGATGAGAGATCACTAATTCACCCTGGAGATGGCACCCATTTCCCTCATGGACAATGGTAGTTTGTATTTATCATAGACATGCTCTGCGAATTACATCCATCTAACCAAAGACAATTGAGGCAACTCTGGATTATCATGGCTAAGCTTGTAAGGGCTCTAGGGCCACTAGCCTTGTAACCTCCTATGAATCTATGAACTTATGTCTGCTTTACTATCAGACTTGCAGTCAGTAGTACATTTTCTATCATTTTGCTTTCAATGTGTGATAAATATATAACAATGAATAACAGTTTTCAGCAAAGGCTGGGGACTTGTGCTATTATGGCCAAAACATTATACATGTGTGGTGTTCAGTTTTATTTGAAAGCTCACTGCAGTTAGTTCCACACTTTGTAAGTGAATCTTTACTGATCCACTCACTGCAGGGAAGAACATCTGAATTGCTGTTGTATTTTCCTTCAGTCAGAGTAATCGTTGACAGTTGCAAGCCATTATCAATATGTTTACATCTGATACAAGAAGTCAAAAGTGTGGTATTCATCAATCTTAATGAGTTCACACCTCATTTGCATCTTCACAGTGCTCAGAGGGCTGAGTCTATACTATGAAAAGGTAACTGTAGCTAAGGAAGTTGAGAGTAAGGAGAATTGTTTTCAAACAAAAATCAAAGATTGGTATTTCTTTGAAGGAGATTTCTTTGCAGAGGAGCACTTATTTTGCTAAGGTATGCTTCTATTATTCAAGGACATTTTAGATTATGTAACCTTTTAGAAAAGTATTTAGATAGCCAGTAGAAAATGAAGATTTATCTGTATGCACTTCTTATTTTTCAGTGTTGGCATAGGTAGATTTTGCAGTCATTTACATTTGTGGCATATACAGGTTAGGCTTTCAGCACAACTACGTTCTTATAGGTTCATAGGTTGGTACTAGGCTATAAGCCCTAGGGCCTATGCAAGCCTAGCCATAACAATTCCCTGGCTATTTCTTCCCAAAGTATTTACTTCCCTGGACCCCTGTCTAGCAGGATGACTGACGTGATCTCCGGGGTGACTTTCTTATCTCCTATCCAATCATCAAGGTTCCTTTTGAAGAGGGCCAAAGAGGCGCTCTGCTTGACATGTATGGGCAGTCATTCCAGAGTCTGGGGAGTCTCTGGGTCAGGAACCTATCCCTCCAGCATGTTTTGTTCATTGTGATGACAAAGTTTAGATCCCTGGAGCATATCTCTCTAAGGGATTGGGATTTATAGGTTAAATAATTAGCCTTTGCAAGTCTCAAACGCAAGACCCTGCACACCATAGCCACAGTGATTTACCACTACACCATATGAGCTATACTATTTGTTTTTTAAAATTTCACATGGGATTGGAGAGAACTGTAATGTATGTGTGGCTGACTCTGAGGTCAGGCTTCTCAGGTCCCCCAGGGTAACCTCCACAGCAGTGGTGGGCACAGTAAAAAATTGACTGACATTCCTAATTTGTATTCTTTATGAGTTAGCAATGATAAATGTCATCCAGTAATAATTGACATAACTACAGTCATCAGTATAAGAATGTTGACAGAATGAGTGCTTCTCCAGACCTTTACAATTGTGTTGGGGTGATTGGGGGTGCAACCTACCATTCTGTTGTCTTAAATAAGAAGTATGACTCAAGTGCATTTCTGTTGAAAAGGGTTACACGACCTGATAATTTGTGGACAGCATACATTACTTTTGTGCTATTCCTGGGTTTCTACAAACCTCTTCATTTATGTGGGAGGGTGGGAGAGGGCCACCTACCATTCTGTTGCCCTAAATGAAGTGTGTTTCAAGTGCTTTATGTTGACAATGGGTACAAAGACTGACAGCTCAGGGGAGCCTTTACACTGTATGACTGATGTTGGCGCTGATGTGTCTGGGAGGCCATGTGTGTCCCAGGAGCAGATTACACTTAGGTTTAAATACGGCAACATTACATTGCCTTGTAGACTAAAATATTATTTGGCTGCTTCTACTTGTGATGCATGTTTTCTATCTGTACCTATTGATAAATCATAGTTATACAAGAGACATGGGCAATAGACATGGGTGTGGGGGGACGCTCAGACAAGTTTCAGCTAAAGCTACTTCTTACAGGTCATAGAGCCGATTATGTATTACTGTCCCTGTGTTATTCCCATTGTGATGATTCCTTTCCTTGCTTAATTTCTTCCAGGCCCATCCTCCCTGCAAAATTTTGAGGCATCTGCACATGGTAAGATTTTTGTCTTATTACTAAGCATTATTTATATATATATATATATATATATATATATATATATATATATATATATATATATATATATATATATATATATTATCTGTATGTCTGAGGGGGGTGTAATGAGTGTCTCTATTTCTGTATCATCTGCAGTTGTGTGATCTGTGTTACTTTTTGTTCATATATTTTGGGTTAATATTTAGGGAGTAGTAATTTCATTCTTCTGCTTGATGCTTATTATCACAGGTGGATGTGTAGGCCTCCTACCACCTGAAGTCAGAGTATTGGTAGGCTGTGATGATGGCAACTAATTGGAGGCATAGTAAGGGGGTCCAGAGGTTCAGTCTGACACTAAGGTTATGACTCACACATCTCCTCTGCATACCTCATTCCACTGAACCCTCAAATAGAGGACAGGTTGAGGGTGATACAGTTGATCAGGGTAGTGTGGTTACAGTGTTTACAGTGCTGGTTGACTCTAGCTGTAGCCAAAGGGTGGGCAAGGTGCCACACAAGATGGTTTGTAGGGGTACTCAGAGGAGGCTTGTTGTCTGCCCTCCACCTGATGCTGGTGTGCAATTAAGTGCCACAAAATGAATGTATAAGGTCATCATGGAGGCACAGGCACGGTCTACTAGGGCCTTTGAGGACATGCTTAGGGTTCTAGATGTGGCACAATCTGACATGCGTGAATGCCTCTTGATGTGGCCTATTCAGTGGATCAGATGACTGCCACACTGGAACTGTCTGTATCTGTGATGGAACATCTGCTGGGAGGGGGACAACATCCACATGGCCGTAGGCCACAACATCATCTGGTGCTAACCAATGTTGTCAAGCCCACTCCCACAGTGGCACTATTTTCACTGCTCTGTCAGTGGTTGAGATGCCCACACACAGACATAGTAGGTCATAGGGTCATGGACCTGGACATAGTCATGAGGAGATCTCATAGAGCCAACATTGCTCACATTCAGGTAGCACCACCACATTTGACCATGGCTGTGGACATGCCAGTGCAACTCCTGACAGAGACAGTTCTCACGAATGGGGAGCAATGACGTTAAACTAATACCGCCATCATTCATGGCTCAGATGTCAGGATGTAGTGCTAGCACAGAGCTTAGCTGTATTCATGAAGACACTGTCACACACACACTTCGTATCAAGTCCCATACAGACCCCCACACATACAAACTACATGAGGAATTAATGAGGGTTGCAGGTAATACTGTGTCAGTGGCCATTTGATAGTATCTATATTCCTGCCTGCTTGTGTTTTTTTACTGACACACACTCTCTACTTTGGTGTCAGCATTGGCCTCCTGCCCTCAACCTCCACCCTGTGAAAATGATAACTGTTCCATCACCTTGTTTCTATCATTTGGATTCAGTGTTAAATATGTATATGTCTGATGCATGGTGTGGATAGCTAACAGACTGCTTAGGACATGTATTGCTGATGTAATTTGGAATTTTTATCTAAGTTATTACAGCATTTTATTGTTGTAATTTCCACCTTGAAATCATTGCTATGGCAGTCATGCTTACTGCTCTACTTGTGAGAATGTAGGGATAAGGTAAGGTTGGACTGATTTTTCTATACTGGATATTTTAGATGCATGAGGCATGTTAGTTGTTAAACTGCATAAATATCTATTGCAGAAGTCAGTCATGTCACATATTAATGTAATTGCTGGACAACCCACACACATTCTGCTTATGTACATTTACAAGTAACAGTATGCAGGTATCTGCCATTCATTTATGTTCTTATGCATTTCTTTTCCTATTACAGGTTCAGCACTTACCTTGACAGTCCTGCTGTCATTCAAGGCTGACTCTGTCTGATACTAGCAGTACACAGCCTTTTCATGGGTAAATAAAGGTTGTGAGCATTACCTGACATCAATTTGACCCTATGTATGTGCATGGGATGAAAGCTATACCCCTTAGGTGGTGAACACGTGTGCTATCCTTTGCCTCTTGCCCAGGGAGAGGGCATATTGTGCACGCCTACACCTACCTACACCCACAGCAGCTGGGGATTCCCCCTCTGTCTCCTCACTTGGATGTGGGTATGGTGGCTGGATGTTTCCTACTAGCCCTTGGTGTTTCTGCTGCAGCTGTTTTTGCAAGATGTTATTGTATAGGATATCACAGACAGTGATCATTTTGGCACAAGTACTGGGATCATACTGCTGAGCCCCCCGATGTATCTAGGCATCAAAACCATGATTTCAACAGCCCACATGTTCTATAATATTTCTTGTTTGAGCGTGTGCTTCATATAGCATTTTTCTGTGGGTGTTTGTGCATTTCTGATGGACTTCATCAGCCATGGTTCAAGTGCATAATCTACATCTCCTATTAAATGGTCTTGGAGGACATCACCCCTGGAAAACCTGTGGTAAATCTGTGAGGTGTGTCAGATATGGGAGTTGTGATAACTAAAGGGGTTGCCTGTGCACACATTCAGGATGATTCCCTTAGCATTACACATGAGCTGGCAGTTAATGGAGTGGAAGCCCTTTATCTTGATGTACACCATCCCTGTAACACTCCAGGATGTCTCCTGTAGGTCACTGAAATGTTCCTGTAGCTAATATTCTAAGTGCTACACATACCTTGGTTTCCACAGATATTGGATCCCCTTGGTTTACTCTTGCTCTCAGGTGAGGACAACAGAAGTTGCAGAGTCCCTGGAGTATCTCTCTATCCACCTTGTAGTGGTCTACTATCTCCACCTCATGCCGACCATGAAAAGTTAAACGATTTCCAAATATCCTTCTCCTCTTTGCATAAGCAGCAGCAACAGCAGCAGCATTGACTTGTGTCTGTGGCACATGCACATGCAGAAACAGCAGCTGCTGGCCCTAGCATTCTTTCCTAGCAGTGTAGTTTCTGTGGCTGTATTCCAATATGTTTTGGAGTACAAGGCATAAGGTTACACTAAGTATGCACAATTGTTTTTATAGCTTGTTGAATAGCTCCACAATCTTGGATTGGTTGATTAGCATACAATTCAGCTGCTTATGCAGTAATTAGCATGCCATGATGTTTACCATGTTTGCATGCTCTACACACCAATTTGATACATAATTCTGGCATTTGTAAATATAAATGTAAAATACAGGCTTGTTTCTTAAATGAAAGAAAATACTGTAAACTGTTGAACTTCAAGATTGTGGCAACATTGCCATCTGCTGTAAGGAAAACTAAGTCAAGCATTTCAAATCTTTCTTTTGAAGTTAAAATTATTTTAAATCTATCCTTTGATCTCTAGAGCTCGGAGTCAGTCTGTCTGGGCTAGCACATTCTTTATATTGTTTTAACTGAAGAAATAATTACTAGAGTGTACATGTGAAATGTCTTTTAATGTTTTACCTTCCTGAGCAGGTGTTAGCTTGCTAAATAATGTAGCCTGTTGGCTTGGGAACCCCAGGATAAGTGTCAAAAATGATGTAATCTGGGAGGATCCAGCAGAAATATTTGTTAGTGATTTTAAAAACTATTGCTCAGAGAGAGACTGTAAGCATTTTGATCTTCGACATCCAGCTCAGCACTGCCTATGCTCTATATGTGTAAGTTATTGTAGAACTGTTTTCTCTTAAAAATAACTAGGAACTAAAAAAGATTAGACTAAGTGTTTTTCTGTTATGTCAGAACTGTACTACTGAATTATTTTAAGTTTCTGTGTGATCTCTGAACTCTTGAATAGCACTGTGGTGTAGTAGTATTGTCTTGTGTTTTTAGTATTTATTATTAAATATTTTAAACCCTTTTCAACTGTGGCTGATTTACATTGAGATAAATTAAGCTCTAGAGTACATTGCATACTTATAAGTGATCCTGTACTAAGCCCCTCCAATAAGCCTTTACTGATTAGTCACACTACTATTGGATAATAATATTGCACACTAATAATTGGACACCCTTTTAAGGGCCTTTGGGTAGCTGATAATTATTAGCTGGTGGTGGCAGGAATTACTACCGTATAGTCTGGGCATAGGGGCACAGCTGGAGAATCTGTGTCAGCCTTTCCCAGGAGTGTCTGTAAAGTTGTGTAAATTCTTATCTCTAAGTGTGTGTGTGTGTGTGTGTGTGTGTGTGTGTGTGTGTGTGTGTGAACTACTTGGGCAGGGACATGAAGCACTGGTTGGACAGACAGGGTACTGGAGGTTAACCTGTCAGCTAGGCTGAGATCTGGACCCTATAGCTGTGCCAGTGGGGAGTCTTATTTGGAACCTGGAGAGCAGGGGAGAAACTAGCCCCAGGCTGACTGTGATCTCTGTGTGCACTTAAAGGAACTTGTACTTTACTGTGTGTATTTGTTAACAATTTCTCCTATATGAGACACCCTCTCTGGTTTTAGTGGTGAGGATGGAGGCTCCTTGATTGCTGGGCCAGGGCATGGGCTTCACATTTGTGGTGGCAGTGGTTGGGATATCCACCTCACATTTGTGTTTGGCAGTGGTGGGATATCCACATCACATATTAATTAGTTGGCAAATACTAATTGGCTTGTAGTGGTGTGGGTAGAGTGAATCCTGTAGCTTGTGTACAGTGATCTCTGAAGGTGTTTTGTACTCTAAAACAGCCATGCAGTGAATACTCAGCATTCATATCACAATTGTTTTATTTCTTTTGTTAGCTTAGTTAGTGGGTGAGCAGGCAGCATGTCAGCAGAGGAGTATGGAAAGCTGACAAGGAGTCAGCTGGTGGAGATGTGCTATGCTAGGGGACTGGTGCATGGAAACCTGACTAAGGCAGACCTGATTGCAGCCTTGGTTACAGCTGCATCAGAAAGCAGGATCCAGGAGGACAATCAGACTGGCAGTGGAGATACAATATCCCCAGAGAATGGACCTTTCTGCAGTGGACTTAAAAATCCAGTTGGAGCTAAAGAGACTTGAGTTGGAGGCCAGGTGTTTGGAGATAGAAGCTGAAGAAAAGGAGCATCAGAGGAGGTATGAGAGGGAAATGCTGACTCTTCACCAGAGTCATGGAGGTAATGGGGAAGGGAATAACTGGACCCCAGAAGCACAAAAGGTCCTTAAATTTCTTCCTCAATTTAAAGAGGGGGATAATTTTGATAGTTTCATTCATATGTTTGAGAGGGTATACACACAGTATAGTGTTGACCAAAGGCTCTGGGTACAGTTCCTGACCCCCTTACTCCATGGGAAAGCTGTAACTTTTTTGTGATTATACTTCTGTAAAAAATTTATTTTAGAATGTTTTAAGCTAACACCTGAAATGTACAGGAAAAAGTTTTGTGAGCATAGACGCAAGGCAGATGAAAGTGTGTGTGAATATGCTGCTGAATTGAGCACTTATTTTCATAGCTGGGTGAGTGGATGTCAGGTCACCACTTTTGAAGGGCTGGCAGACCTTTTGGTGAGGGAACATGAGGATCTGGTTAGCTGATAGACAATGTGCTACTTCAGATGAGTTGGGGAAGAAGGGAGACCTATACCTAGCAAGTAGGGCAGCCCTGCACAGGAAGGGGACCCCCAGTACTGCTCATGGGTCTAAAGGAACCCATGGTGGGCAGCACAGACTGCCCCAACAGAATCTGCCAGTACAGGGGAAGCCACTTGTCCAGGTACACATCCAAGAGATAGGGTTAAATGTTTTGAATGCCACCGGTGGGGCCATGTGGCATACAGGTGTCCACGGAGGCAAGGTGGGGAACCAAAGGTGAGGGAGCCAATAAGTGGGAAAGACAAAATGCCAATAGTAGGTTGTCTTGAGACAACAGGGGTACTAAACTACCATCCTGCAGATGTCCTGAGAGGGAAGGATTTGGATGAGGCAGTACCATGTACCTATGCAGTTAAACGCGGTCAGGCTAGGAGACAAGCATGTGGGTCTGGTAGCCTGGGGAAGACCCAGACAGACTGCATACTTGCACCTAGGACTGGTGAGGTGGTTACTTCAGGAAGGGAGATACTTTGTAGCAGTGAGACTGAATGTGAACCACAGCTGCTTGTGGGTACTGATGTTCCCTTGGACAGAGTGACTGCAAAGGTAGAGGTAAGTAGTAGTACCCAGGCTGACAGTGAGACAACACTGTCAGAGGATGCCAGACTTCCTGTGGAAGGGGAGCTGGGAAGGGTTGCAAGGAGACAGTTGAGACAAGCTCAGTTCTCAGGCCCTACAATGCAAGGCCTGAGGCAGGTAGCTAGGGAGACACCTGATTCTCAAGGAAAGGGGGAATCTGTATACTGGGACAAAGGGTTACTATACAGAGAGAGGACCCTGAGGGAGGGCTAGAAGATGAGAGAGTACAGCAGTTGGTAGTGCCTAGAGTCTACCGTCTGGGGCTCCTAGCCATAGCCCATGATATTCCCTTTGCAGGTCATATGGGCATAAAACATACAAAGAGGCATATTATGCACAACTTCTATTGGCCTGGAATTTCGAGAGATGTAACAGGGTACTGCAGGATCTGTGAGTAGTGTCAAAAGGTAGGCAAGGCAGGAGACAAGGTGAGAGCTCCTTTGATGCCTTTGCCTGTGATTGAGGAGCCATTTCAGAGGGTAGCTATGGATATTGCGGATCCCCTGAGTACCCCAAGTTCCACAGGAAAAAAGTATATCCTAGTGGTAGTGGGTTATGCTACACGATACCCTGAGGCAGTGGCTTTGTCCTCCATTGAGGCAGAGAAGGTGGCAAATGCTTTATTGGAGATTTTCAGCAGGGTGGGTTCCCCAAAAGAAATACTGTCTGACAGAGGTGCCGGTTTCATGTCAGACCTGCTGGCTTGTCTGTGAAAGTCCTGTGGGGTGAACCACATGAAGACCACCCTCTACCATCCCCAGACTAATGGTCTTGTTGAGAGGTTAAACTCTACAATCAAGTCCATGCTATGGGCATTTGCAGATCAGTTTAAGTGGGAGTGGGACAAATATTTGCCCCATCTCTTGTTTGCTTACAGAGAAGTTCCCCAGGAATCCACAGGTTTTTCACCCTTTGAGTTGCTGTATGGGCATAGGGTGAGGGGACCTCTAGATTTAATTCGAGATGAGTGGGAAGGTGGGTGTGAGACTCACAAGGAGTCTGTTGTGGCATATGTCCTAAACCTCAGGACAAGGCTCAGGGAACTCATGGGCTTGGCCCAGGATATCCCTGGCAGAAGCCCAACAACAGAAAAAGATGTGGTATGACAGGAATGCTCGAGCTAAAGAGTATGCTGTGGGGCAGCAGGTAATGGTTCTCATTCCTGTCAGACATAACAAGCTGCAAGCAGCTTGGGATGGACCCTACAAGATGGTAAGAAAGGTAAGTGATGTTAACTACATTGTGGAACTGCTAGGCAGTCAGCAGGGTCACAAATTGTACCATGTTAACATGATGAAACCTTACTATGATAGGGAGACCCCTGTGCTGAGCATTTGCAGTGGATTGCAGGAGGAGTCTGATGGAGATCTGGGGACTGATCTCCTCAGTGAGGCTCTGGATGACACCTCAGTGGAAGGGGTAGCAATATCCCAGCAACTATCTCCTACCAAGGTTCTTGAAATCTGAGCAGTGTTGCAGGAATTTAGGGACATGTTCACTGGGAAACCAGGGTGCACTCACCTGGTGCAGCACAAGGTGGATACAGGACCCTAAAGGCCTATTAGGAAGACACTTATAGGGTGCCTGACAGAGTCAGACAGACTCTGAGGGAGGAGGTACAGGAGATGTTGGAACTAGGGGTGATTCAAGAGTCCAACAGTCCCTGGGCCTCCCCAGTGGTGCTGGTGTCAAAGAAGGATGGCAGCACCATGTTCTGTGTGGACCACAGGAAATTAAATAGTCACACAGAGTTGGATGCTTACCCCATGCCTAGGACAGATGAGGCCCTAGAGCAGCTGGGTGAGGCTAAGTATCTTACAACCATTGATCTTACCAAGGGTTACTGGCAGGTGCCCTTGACTCCCAGTGCTGGAAAGAAGTCAGTCTCTGTGACTCTTTTTGGCTTGTATGAGTTCACAAAAATGCCCTTTTGGATGAAGAATGCCCCAGTGACTTCCAAGAGGCTGGTAGACCATATCCTAGCAGGAGCAGGAGGGTTTTCCCTTGCTTACCTAGATGATATTACCATCTACAGCCATTCCTGGCCAGAGCACCTTCAGCATGTCAGGGAGGTGTTGGGCAGACTACAGAGGGCAGGATTGACCATTAAGCTAAGCAAATGTCAGGTGGGTATGACAGAGGTCTCCTATCTAGGATATAGAGTGGGGAGTGGTAAGATAAGGCCAGAACTTGCCAAAGTGGAAGTCAGTCAGGCATGGCCTGCACCTGTTACTAAAAAGCAGGTGAGGGCATTCTTAGGGACAGCAGGGTACTACAGAAGTTCGTCCCCAGTTATAGTATCATAGCTGCTCCCCTCACAGACCTGACAAAGAGGAACAGGCCAGATAAGGTAGTGTGGACCCCAGCATGTGAGCAGGCATTCTGGAAGCTTAAAGAAGCTTTGGGAGGACCTACTGTGTTAGCCAGTCCAGATTACAGCAAAACAATTATTGTACAGGTGGGTGCTTTGAACTATGGAGTGGGGGCTGTACTTAGCCAGATTTCTTCAGAGAGACAAGAGCACCCAGTGGTTTATCTCAGTCATAGGCTCCAACCCAGGGAGGAAAGCTATGTAGGTGTAGAAAAGGAATGTCTAGCCATAGTGCGGGCATTGCAAAAACTTATGCCTTATCTGGATGGAAGGAAATTCACTGTTATGAAAGATCACAACCCACTAACATGGTTAAACGGAGCCAGCAGCAAAATGCCAAGTTGCTAAGATGAAGCTTGGGGTTGCAAGCATATGATATGTCAGTGCAGCACCACAGTGGGATTAGCAATGCCAATGCAGATGGGCTCTCAAGACAGGGACTGGGGTAAGGTACACTCAGATAGACATAACCCCCTCAAGTAGTTTTTCTCAAGGGTCACTTGAAAAACTAGCCCGAGTTCTCTGGTGGAGGGTAGAAATGTGAAGACTGATAGAGATGGCTGAAGGCTGCTAGCCTAGCCAAATAGAATTTGATACATAATTCTGGCATTTGTAAATATGAATGTAAAATACAGGCTTGTTTCTTAAATGAAAGAAAATACTGTAAAATGTTGAACTTCAAGATTGTAGCAACATTGTCATATGCTGTAAGGAAAACTACGTCAAGCATTTCAAATCTTTCTTTTGAAGTTAAAATTATTTCAAATCTATCCTTTGATCTCTAGAGATCGGAGTCAGTCTGTCTGGGCTAGCACATTATTTCTATTGTTTTAACTGAAGGAATAATTACTAGAGTGTACATGTGAAATGTCTTTTATTGTTGTAGCTTCCTGAGCAGGTGTTAGCTTGCTAAATAATGTAGCCTGTTGGTCTGGGAACCCCAGGCTAAGTGTCAATAATGAAGTAATCTGGGAGGGCACAGCAGAAATGTTTGTTAGTGATTTTAAAAACTATTGTTCAGAGAGAGACTGTAAGCATTTTGATTTTGGACATCCAACTCAGCACTGCCTGTGCTTTATATGTGTAAGTTATTGTAGAACTGTTTTCTCTTAAAAATATCTAGGAACTCGAAAAGATTAGACTAAGTGTTTTTCTGTTATGTCAGAACTGTACTTCTTCTTCTTCTTCTTTTGGCTGCTTCCATTAGGGGTCACCACAGCAGATCAACTGTTTCCATTTTTTCCTGTCCTCTGCATCTTGCTCTGTCACACCAACCACCTGCATGTCCTCTCTCATGACATCCATAAACCTTATCTTAGGCCTCCCTCTTTTCCTGTTACCTGGCAGCTTCATCCTTAGCATCTTTTCTCCAATATACTCTGCATCCCTCCTCAGCACATGTCCAAAGCAATGTAATCTTGCCTCTCTGGCTTTGTCTTCAAACCTTCCAACCTGGGCTGAGCCACTAATATACTTATTTACTAATCCTGTCCATCCTCTTCACACCCAGTGCAAATCTTAACATCTTCAGCTCTGCCACATCAAGCTCTGACTCCTGCCTTTTTGTCAATGCCACTGTCTCCAACCCATATAACATAGCTGGTCTCACTACCCTCTTGTAGACCTTCCCTTTCACTCTTACTGGTACTCATCTGTTACAAATCACTCCTGACACTCTTCTCCACCCACTCCATCCTGCCTGTACTCTCTTCTTCACCTCTCTTCCACACTCACCATTACTCTGAACTGTTGATCCCAAGTACTTAAACTCACCCACCTTCACCACCTCTACTCCCTGCATCCTCACCATTCCTCTATCCTCCCTCTCATTCACACATATATATTCTGTCTTAGTCCTGCTGACCTTCATTCCTCTTTTCTCTAGAGCTTATCTCCACCTCTCCAGGGTCTCCTTCACCTGTTCCCTACTCTCACTACAGATCACAATGTCATCTGCAAACATCATAGTCCACAGGGACTCCTGTCTGATCTCGTCTGTCAACCTGTCCATCACTATTGCAAATAAGAAAAGGCTCAGAGCTGATCCTTGATGTAATCCCACCTCCACCTTAAACACATCTGTCACTTCCACTGCAGACCTCACCGCTGTCACACTACCCTCGTACATATCCTGTACCACTCTTACATACTTCTCTGATGCTCCCAACTTCCTCATACAATACCACAACTCCTCTCTAGGCTCCCTGTCATATGCTTTCTCTAAATCCACAAAGACACAATGCAACTCCTTCTGACCTTCTCTGTACTTCTCCATTAACATTCTCAGAACAAACACTGCATCTGTAGCACTCTTTCCTGGCATGAAACCATACTGCTGATCACTAATCATCACCTCCCTTATTAACCTAGCTTCCACTACTCTTTCCCATAACTTCATGCTGTGACTGATCAGTTTAATCCCTCTGTAGTTACTACAGCTCTGCACATCACCCTTATTCTTAAAAATCAGTACCAAAACACTTTTTCTCCATTCCTCAGGCATCCTCTCACTTTTCAAGATTTCATTAAACAATCTAGTTAAAAACTCCACTGCCATTTCACCTAAACCCCTCCATGCTTCCACAGATATGTCATCTGGACCAACAGCCTTTCCGTTCTTCATGCTCTTCATAGCTATCCTTACTTCCTCCTTGCTAATCCACTGCACTTCATGATTCACTATCTGCACATCATCCAACCTTCCCTCCCTCTCATTCTCTTCATTCATCAACCACTCAAAGTACTCTTTCCATCTGCTCAACACACTCCCCTCACCTGTGAGTACGTTTCCCTCATTATCCTTTGTCACCCTTACATGTTGCACATCTTTACCAGCTCGGTCCCTCTATCTAGCCAATCAGTGCAGGTCATTTCTCCCTCCTTAGTGTCCAACCTTTTATACAACTCTTCATATGCCTTATCCTTAGCCTTCACCACCTTTCTCTTTGTCATGCACCTCATCTCCTTATACTGTTGTCTACTTTCTTCATCTCTTTGACAACCCCACTTCTTCTTCGCCAGCCTCTTTCTCTGTATCCTCTCCTGTACTTCTTCATTCCACCACTGGGTATCCTTATGTCAGAACTGTACTACTGAATTATTTTAAGTTTCTGTGTGATCTCTGAACTCTTGAATAGCACTGTGGTATGGTAGTATTGTCTTGCATTTTTGGTATTTATTATTAAATATTTTTAAACCCTTTTCAAGTGTGGTTGGTTTATGTAGAAATAAATTAAGCTCTAGAGTACATTGTGTACTTACAAGTGATCCTGTACTAAGCCCTTCTAATAAGCCTTGACTGATTAGTCACACTTACTATTGGATAATAATATTGCACAGTATTAATTGGACACCCTTTAAGGGCCTTTGGGTAGCTGATAATTATTAGCTGGTGGTGGCAGGAATTACTACCATATAGTCTGGGCATAGGGGCACAGCTGGAGAATCTGTGTCAGCCTTTCCCAGGAGTGTCTGTGAAGTTGTGTAAATTCTTATCTCTAAGTGTGTGTGTGTGTGTGTGTGTGTGTGTGTGTGTGTGTGTGTGTGTGTATGTCAGTTACTTGGGCAGGGACACAAAGCACTGGTTGGACAGAGAGGGTACTGGAGGTTAGCTTGCCAGCTAGGCTGAGATATGGACACTATAGCTGTGCCAGTGAGGAGTCTTATTGGGGACCTGGAGAGAAAGGGAGCAACCAGCCCCAGACTGACTGTGATCTCTGTGTGCACTTAAGAGAAATTGTACTTTACTGTGTGAATTTGTTATCCTTTTCTCCTATATGAGATGCCCTCTCTGGTGTTAGTGGTGAAGACTGAGGCTCCTTGATTGCTAGGCCAAGGCAGGGAATCACACAGTCCATCACTGATAAAATAAGTTTGACTTACGTGATTGGCCCAAGGAAGCATCAATTAGAGAATACAGAGAAAATCTCTGGCAGTTGAGGTTAAATGCTGCTGTTTTTCTGGATGTAAATGAAAACACTTCTGTGGTTCTGGTTTTAAAGTTGAAATAATTGAATATTAACACACATTTATTTTGCTGAATATGTTGAATATTCTATTTTTGTACTTACTTTTTAACCTTGTCAACTGCTGATAATATATTCATTAAGAATTAATTTACAAAACATGATTGGATAATATTAAGTCACATAACAGTAACTTTTGCCTAATGAATGTTGTGAATTAGTTTTGATAAAGTCCTTGATATATATAAATGGAAGCACTCAATTTTGATTGAATTAAAGTTTAAAATCCTGCACTGGTAAGTTGCTCTATTTTTTACTTTTTTTTTGGTTATTTGGTTTATGGTTCCAACAGCACCTGGTTCAATTTTCAGGACGTTCTTTTATTAAATCCTGTCAATAAAAGCCTTTAATGAAAGACGGTGATAGAAAAAGAAATTACAAAGAATAGTTGATATGTTAGAGGAAATCATGTTTTGTGATTTTTCTTGAATTGATGAAAATGGAAACAGTATTTCTTTTTATAGGAAAGTGGTAAGATATATGTTAGGAATGTGAATGTCTAAATAATGTAAAGAAGTATAAATAATGAAGGATGTAAATCAAGCAGATCCTACTCTTTTTCCAATAAGTACCATGGGATTCTTTGAAGTCACCCAAGCTACCAATAATTTGGGCACTTGGGACATCAGTTTAATGTCTTATCTGAAGGATGGCACACTCATGAGGGCAACACCTTCTCTGTACTGCACTGCAGTGTCAGTATTGAGAAATCAATCCAAGTACCTGGTGTGAGAATAGAACCTATAACTTTCTGATTTCTCAGCAGCAAAGGCAAGTGTGCACTTACAATGACCCTGAGCTTTAATGGTGCTGAAAAATGCTGAGTTGAGAAGGCTAACTACTGCTTTTTTTGACTGACAGTTCATTAAAGACAAATGTTCCATGCTGTGGATGAACTCATAGTTTTTGTGAGAATTAGGTACAGATTTGATAATAACATGACAGGACTAAAAAAGAGTTGTTAGGACTAGGAGGGGATAAGGTCCAGGGCCCAGATGAGTTACCAAGCTAGAGTGCTGAAAGAAATAGATAGGTTTCTAACTGTTTCGGTAACTAGACTAAATATATACACTGTCTCCCTGGAGACTGCATATGTTCTACTTGATTGGTTAAAAACATTAATGAGTTAAATGGTGTACAACATTAGAGGTATATTTACATGAGGAAGAGTCCAAAATGGATCAAACTGACTCCATTCACTGGGAAGGTAATAAACAGGCTGGTTAACTTTTTCCTGTGTGCTTTTTCCCACTATGTCTGCCAACTATCAGGTTTCCTCCTATCAACCATACCAGTTTATTTCCCTGTAATGTGCATCATACCCATCAGCCTGCAGACATCAATAATCTGGACAAAGGCTGCTGAAAATTAAGTACATATGGCCAAAAAGATAGATAGCAAATTAACATAAAATTTAGCACACCAAATATAACTATCCCCATTTTCAATATGATTGTGTGAATCACTATTCAAGAATGTTTGCAATGAAAAAATTATACAAAAATGTAAACACATCATCATGTCTTTATTATGGATGAGAATATTGCAGAAAAATCTTCCTTGTGTGTGTTTTGATATATATTCATCTATTTTTACATGAAATGTATGCATTACTTTTAAAGCAACCAGTTTCAGTTATTTTCTTTACCAGTTTTCAAGAAAGCTTTAAACTCATGAATATGATTACTATAAAAACTAAGGGCAATACATATTGTAATACAATTCAGTAAAAAAGCTTAAACTAGAAATCTGTATAATAATATAATATATTGCTGAGATGCAATGGAAATGAGAACACCATAAAAGAACATTTGTCAAATGTACTGCTTTCTTTCTTTAAATATCCAAATATAACACCACCACATCAAAGATTAATGTTGGGGGCGTGGCTAGGAAGCCTACCAGATAACAGTACAGGTTCATAGGTTAGTACTAAGCTAACTGCCCTTGTGAGCCATTTTAAGCCTAGACAATTATCCCTTGTGAGACTCAAACCCTGCACCTTGTGTTTGTAAGGCAAACACCTTAACCATTAGGCCACCCTCCCAACCTTAGCCCTGCCTTAAAGCTTTATTGATGCCAGGAGTTTGTTATTTTAACTTTTAAAACTTCAAATAATTCCATATATTATTGGTTCTACTATAGTTTGGAATCTTTCTGAAAAATAATTACCTTCATTAAGGGAATATTTAAGATTTTTTCCTGTCAGAAGTTCTACAACCTGATACAGCTATGAGTCATTCAAAGGCTTCTCTTTATGATACATCTATGAAGAAGGAACTGCAGACAATTATAACTAGTATTCAAGACCTCTCCATCAAAATGGATAATCTGGAAAATATTTTGGAACACATGAAGAAGGAAAGTAAGAAATTGACATACTGAAAGAAATTATTACTAAAGATTCTGAACAAATGGCAGCCATAGAGGACTCTCTTTATGAGACTGATATAAGACAAAATGAAAATGACACTGAGAATTCTTATTAAAACAAAATAACTTATTGGAGAAAGTGGAAGATCTGGAGAGTAGGTCAAGAAGGAATAATATCAGAATCTATGGAATTCCAGACAAAATGGAAGGTAACAACATGACTAAATTTTTAAATGACTGGCTCCTTAAAGCATTAAATTTATCTGAATCTTTGTTATTTGGAATAGAGAGAGCTCACAGGTCCTTGTCAAATATTTACAGTTCAAAGAATTCACCAGCTTTGAAATCTATTATAGTTAAATTCTCATCAACACAGGATAAAGATCTTATTTTGAGAGTTGCATGGTCGGGAACCCTAGTTCAATTAAATGAGAAAAGTGTTAGATATGATAGTGATTACACCTCCATAATAATGGCAAAATGAAAAGCTTGTACTCTCTTTATCAAGAAAGCTGACATCAAAGCACAAATTATATTCCCTGCCAGGATAAAAACCTCCTTACCAGAAGATCCAAGAATATTCAAGACTCTGGAAGAGGCTCTGGACTTTGCAAGAAAAAATAATTTGTTGGACAAAGTAGACAATACTGTATGGATTTGTCTTTACCTAGTCTGAAAAGACAGGCTGCCAAGAGCTCAAATTTCACAAATGATAAATTGTCTAAGAAGTTTAAAGAAAAGTAATTAAGCTTTTGCCATACAAAGAACTTAACGTATTGTTTTTGTGATGTTGGTACCCAGGTATATGAAGACACATAAAGAAGTCCGCGTATAAATGAGGTAATCTTTTTTTTTTTTTGAAGTGGGGTTTGCTCATTTTTATAGTGAGGTTGTTGGTTTGGACTGGGGTTTGAGTGACTGGTGTGATACATAGTCTGGTTTTGACGGGTTTAAATGATTATTATGATCCATAGATTTTACTTGAATGAGTTCTGTGGGAGGTTTTTTCCCTTTGTTTTTCTTTTGCCTTGTTTGTGGGGTCTGTTATTGATACATTATTGCCCCTCAGTGTAGTTCTCTTTTCTCTCCTTCTAAATATGTAAGAGATTTAAATAATTTATATTATAGTTGCAGTTTTTTGTCATCACATTTATGGATGCTGTCTTTGAAGGTTGATATCTCTGGGGTTGCTGCTTGACTGAGCGTACTGCCATGTCCATAGTCAGTTTTTTCTCTTTTACTTTGTGGTGTGGAGCAATGCTGTCTATATTAATGATGCTGGTCAGACATCTGAGGAGTATTTGAGATTGTTTTCTGACTGACTGGTGGCCATGTGTGGTAAATATTGAGATGGTTGATTTACTGTAATGATTTATTCTTTATTAATTGTTGCTTAAATTAACATTTAACTGTTTTCTTCCCTCATATATGTGCCGCTTGCTTTTTTTCATTGTGTGTCTGGCACGAGTGGCTTAAAATTGTCTGCCAAGATTTGAATTTACTGCTAGAACAGAGGAAGCCTTCATTTGGTGATGTTCTTGAGCTGTTATTCCACTTTCTTCTGTTACATTGCATCATGCGGAAGTGTGAAGAGCTGCCACTGTCAACCTTTGACCCCTCAACATGGAAATATATGCTGCACCCTTCTTATTATGTGCAGCTAGTCCAACGTTTAATGTTTTATCAGTTTTGTACAGATTTCATTAACAACTGTATAATGCTAGTAGCTGAAGCCTTAAAAGCTACAGATATAGTACAAAACTACCATCATACATTGAAATATAATCATTGTATAAGGGTTGTGAGCAGTAATTTTTATCTTTTTATTGGATTCTCTCCATATTTATATATTTCCTTAATAGTGTTAAGGAGTTCTGAATAAGTTTTATGTTACTATCTTTGACCTTAAAATTAGCCTTGAATTATTCAAAGATGTGTATGCAGTTCTTGATATGTTCAACTTACTGTAACAATACCATTGTCTAGTATCTGATAGTTGTTTTAGTAATTATATGTTGTCTGTTCTCATTATTTCATAGTAATGAGCAATTATCTGGAATACCCTCTAGCATCTTTTAATCATTTATTTAAAGCTTTATCTATACTTTTTATGATGGACAGAAAGCTATTATAATGTTCAGTGCTTATTTGGTCATAACTATTCTAACAGAATTGACATATAAATAGGAATTTAGAGGGTTTTTTACTACTAAATCACTTTTCTTACACTACAGGTTCTACTCAGTGTATTTTATAAGAGAGGAGGATTTAGGGAGGAGTGGAGTTAGAAGGCGGGGGAAGGGAAAGGGAGAAGTATTAAGAAGGGAAAAAGTACATTAATACAGAGTAATCTATGTTTAATTTATGTTTAACCCACTTTTACCACTCCATATATCATTTTTTAGTAGATGTGTTATATTATTTTAAAGTTTAAATGGGATAAAGAACTGCTTAACTTACAAATGAAAATCAATAATTTGAAATGGCATCTTAAAGCTAATAAAATAAATTCAAACTCTGAACTAAAAGAATTAAATAAAACATATGTTGAAATTTTGAATCACAAAGTTTCTATTAATCTAGAGACATGTAAACTACAATCTTATTCAGTGAACACAAAATATTTACATAGATTAGCTGTGAAATCAAAAGGGTTAAGCAATATAAATCACATTAAACAGATATCATGCAGTCTTGATAATAAAACCAAAAGTGTTACCAATCTAATGGATATTTTAGAATTCTTTAGGAAATACTATGAAATAATTAATAGTACTAACACTGAAACTGACAATCAGGATTTAATTGATAACTTCTTAAAAATTATATAAAAGAGAAACTGTCAGAAGAGCAAAATATTAAGTTAAATAAGCCTATATCTTTTAGTGAACTTAAGGAACAAATCAAAAATATAAAGAATAATAAAGCCCCAGGTATTGATGGTTTAGTACTGAAAATATATAAAATGTTACTTGATAACTCATTGAAAATTCTTTTAAAAGCATTTCAAGAACTTAGAAATAATCAAAGCTCATTCCCTTCATGGAAATGTGCAATGATTTCCCCTATCCTAAAACAAGATAAAGATCCTAAATTATGCTCTTCCTGTCAACCCATATCTCTCTTAAATATTGATTATAAATTTTTTGTGACCATTCTTACAAAAAGTTTAAATCAACTAGCATTTCAGTCTAGTAGAAGATAACCAAACAGGTTTTATTCTAAATAGGAAAGTTCAGACTTTTCTCTCTGATATTGCAAATAAGAAGAAAAAAGAACTTTCAGTTTTTAGTTTGGATCTAGATAAAGCATTTGATTCGATAAACTGGATATATTTGTTCAAAGTCTTAAGAGAGTACAATTTCTCAATAAATTTCATTGAGCTAATAAAAAGAATATATGATAATTCAATAGCATACATTAAAATTGCAGCATTCTTATCGAAGCCAATAAAAACTCTAAGAGGCACTAAGCAAGGTTGCCCTTTGTCACCTTTGTTGTTTGCATTATTAATTGAACCCTTTGCAAAGTACATCAGGATTAACTCCAGCATAATTTTTTTTGTTGATATTAACTATTGTTCCAACATTCAGCCTTTTGCTGATGATATTTTATTGACAATAGGAGATCTTGATTCTTCCATTGTACATATTATTGATTCAATCAAGTTCTTTGAGAAAATATGTCTAAAATTCAACCATAGTCAAACAGAAATATTATTAATAAATAAAAAAAATAACATCTTACTTGGAAAATACAAAGAGTTTCATTGGAAAAATGACCACTTCAAATATTTAGGTGTAATCATAACATCTAATTGTAATGAATCATTAAAGTTAAATTATAAAAATCTAATTAATGCAATTAAAAGCAATTAGATGCTTGGAATAAGATGTTCTTTACTATGGAAGATAGATTGGCTTTGATAAAGATGATTATTTTACCAAAAATCTTATTTTTCCTACAAGCATTGAATGCTTCCCATCCTAAAAAAAACTAATTAAACAATTAAACTCATTACTAATTAAGTTTTTATGGCATCCTAAAAAACTGAGAATAGCATATGAGTGGCATTACAGAAGTTGGGGGGATGGGGGACTAGCTTTCTGAAATGTTGAATTGTATTCTCAGTCAGTTATTCTTAATGTACTGAGACTATGGTCAAATCCTGTCTAGTCTTCAGATTGGAAGAGAATCCATAAATCAATCCTACTGTCAACTAGCAATATAGTAATCAAAGATTTCAAGTTCTCAGAAGTAGTTTATACCTGATTATAAAAATGTTATTTTAAGTAATAGAAACATCATTAACTTCACTCCCTTTGTGAATTATATTATAAACAATTTCAAAAAGATAATGCAAAGTAACTACTTTATTAAAAAATATTATTTTTAATGTTTCTCATTGCTCACACAGAAGGCTGTATAGATTCCTTTAACATTAATAAAATAAAACAAATGGATGATAATGGTTTAAAATTCTGGCATCAGTTCTTGAATAGTTCTGCAGTACAGGATGCAATTTTATTAATAGCTAAATATAATATAAAACAAAATAACTGGTTAAATATACAAATATTTAGAGAATTTATCACAAATGAGTTAAAGCTAAAATTAAATACTAATCCCAAAATAATCCCTAATGTTTTATTGTTATTTTTTGAAATACATGCCTTTGATAAAAAGATATTGTCTTTATCGATGTTCTATAAAACCTTGCGGGCTGAGTACTTGAAACCAGATGAAACTTTCCTAGGATTATTCGACAAAGGTAAATAAATGTATTTTTTTAAAAGTCAACAAAACTTTAATATTTAAATCTATTAATAATACAGTCTCTTCTCCTTTCTGGACAATTTTCACTTGGAAGTTTCTTCATAGATGTTTTATAACTCTACACAAATTCACTTTAATGTGTTATAAAGAAAATGTTAAGATTTGGAGATGTGAAGAATCTTAGTTGCAGATTGGAAACACATGTTTTTAGATTGTAAAACGTTAGTCCCATTTTGGATTGATTTTATAAATTTCATTAAAGCACTGTGGTTGGACAATTATGAAATTACTGACTCATTATTATTGTTTAATGCACCGTTACCAAAATCCATTCCAAAATCACAAGTACAGCTTCTCTGGTCTTTACCTGCTACTACGAGAACAGTTATTACCTTAAATTGGACATGTAAGAAAATCTTCTCATTCTCTGAATCTATTTCCTTACCAAAGACTGTTTGTATCAGAGAGATACTTACAGAATATGCCAGAAAAACAAATGTTATGAATAAACTACTGTCTTGATTACTATTTAAAGACCTTTTAGACAAATTTTAGAAATGTATATGATATTATTTCTGTTATGGACCTTGTATATTTGTTTTATAGTTTTTTTGTTCTGAGCAATTTGTTATGTAATAATGTTTTGTTAGACTTTTTAAAACTAAATAAAAGATTAAAAAAAAAGATTAATAACAATCCTGTCTGAAATATCAGCATGTAATAAACACTTCCCAGGAAGACAGTTGTATGTGCTTGACTTTTGTAAAAATGAATTATTAGCAATTTAACAACACCTGTAGGTGCTTTTCATGGTCTATATTAGATCAGCAAAATGGCATTACAGCGAATGCAATTTGCTGACACATATAGACCTAAATCCCATAACAGTGAAACTCCAGGTCACCAATTTTTTTCAACAAACTGTTGTATGACATTGGGTAAATAATATAGCGCAATATCTTTAAAGTGTTCATTATTCTATTCTTCTATGCAGCCCAAGCTCTCTGGCATTATTGTGTGCTAGTAAGGAAGGATGACTGCTATAAAATGTGGGATTACTTTAGAACTCAGCAGAAATCATCCAAAACATTAAAAAAGAAAGTAACAAATAAGTAAATAAATAAAAATGAAAACAAAATAAAAATGCTTAATGTTTCTTTACTTGCAATTGCACTGCGCAGCACAGCAGGTATGGCCTCAGACCAACCTAGTAAGTTCATACTTTGCATTTAAAAATATTCTTTTTAATCAGATAGGTGACAAGAGCTAGAGATGAAACTACATATGTTACAAATGACAGTGAATGATTTAGAAAGCCTAAGCCAGAGGTACATTGTATTGGTGCATTAGAAAGTATGACTACACAGGAATTATCAGAATTTGTGGAAAGTATGATCAGAGAGGTGCTGGACCTTCATAGGTTCATAGGTTCATAGGCTGGTACTAGGCTGTTGGCCCTAGGACCTATACAAGCCTAGCCATAAAAATTCCCTGGATATTTCTTCCCACAATATTTACTTCCCTGGACCGCTGTCTACCAGGGTGACTGACATGATCCCCAGGGTGAATTTTCTATCTCCCATCCAATCGTCAAGGTTCCTTTTGAAGAGGGCCAAGGAGGTGCTCTGCTTGACATGTATGGGTAGTCTATTCCAGATTATGGGGAGTCTCTGGGTCAGGAACCTATCCCTCCAGCATGTTTTGTTCATTGTGATGACAAGGTTTAGATCTCTGGAGCACGTGGCTCTGAGAGATTGGGATTTCTTTAAGTGGAGCATGTCCAACAGCTCAGGGTTTGACATGGCCTTGTATGTTAAGCAGAGATCGCCTCTGAGTAGACGATATGCCACAGAGTATAGCTGGAGTTTTTTTAGACGGTCAGCATAGGGCATCTGCTTTAAGCCTGTGATTCTTTTAGTGAGGCATTTCTGTGGCCTTTCCAGCTGTTGCAGATGTCTTGTGAGGTACATACCAAACAGGGCATTGTACTATATAATGGGTCTAATGAGGGATGAGTACAGTGGGACAATGACCTTCTTTTTTTCTGGATGAAATGCCCTTAGTGATGAGGTGTGCCACATAGAAGAATTTCCTGACTGTTGTGGCAATGTAGTTATCGAAGGTGAGACCACTGGCCACAATGGTAATTAAAAAAAATATTTTTTTTGCTGTGTTATTAGGTTTTCCTGCTTTCCTCACATCAATACCAAATATTTAAATACTGATGTGTTCCTCAGTGCCCACATTATCACAATGCTTTCAACCAATGAAAAGGCACACATTGGAACTGGTGTGAGATTTAATTCTCACAGCAGAGCTGGCAGGCAAACACTCTGCAGCATTGAACATATTTTCTTTATTTTTAAGGCAACAGCATGAGCTCCAGAAGAAGCAGGTACAAGGAGTTCTCTATTTTAAGGTAACAGCAGAATGAGCAAATGCAGAATTGGAGATATTTTCTTTTTTCTTTTTTATTAAGGTAACACAATGAGCAGGTGCTGACTTGTAGATATTTTCTCTGTTATTAAGGCATAACAGAATGGGTGGGTGCAGCACTGAAGATATTTTCTCTCTTATTAAGGCACCAGCAGGATGGGTAGGCAAACAGTGTGCAGGACTGGAAATATTTTCTCTATTTTTAAGGCAGCAGCACAAGCTATGGATGAAACAGGTACAAGGAAGCTAAAAGATCATGATGGGGACAGGACACCACAGGTGAGGGTGTTCCCTACTTGATTAACAGTAGAATGGGGCATGGTTATGCCCACTTTACTCATGATTAGTAAATAATCCAATTTGTCTATGACATCATGCGTATATTAGAATATGAAACCATTACATACTTGTAAACACTTACAAAACACTCTATAAAAGTAATATATAGTGGAGATTTTAAATTTAAGTATGAAATAACACAATGCATGCTAGATTAGAACTAGTGAATATTTTATGGCATAGAATAGTAAATATTTCAATAAATCTTGTTTCCCCAATTACAACATAACCTTTTTTCATTTTCTACCCTGTAGCTAAATAATTCCTCTACTGCCATTCTGTACAAGAGGAAAGGGATACTTATTGAATACTCATTGCCATCTTTGCCCTGTTGAGCAATTGGCTAGTTTGTTATGTTTTTCAGCACACCATGGTTCTGCATTGCAGTTGGCAAAGCAAACTTATTTGTTAGCATCCCAAAACAATGGACACTTTCACTTATTATAATGGTGTGTGTGTGTGTGTGTGTGTGTGTGTGTGTGTGTGTGTGTGTGTGTGTGTGTGTGTGTGTGTGTGTGTGTGTGTGTGTGTGTCCATGTGTGTGTGTGTATGTGTGTGTGAGAGAGACAGTAAAATGCTCCAGTAATATTTCTCATTTTTGTATGACTTGCGGGTTGTTGAACAAACGTTGATGCAGCATTTATATGGTCTGTAATAGTTTTGCTTGATTCATTCGACTGAAGATTGAATTGTCATTAAAAGGCCTGAACTGTGTAATATAGTCTAACCATTTTGCATTTTAGTAATATATTTTGCAGTACCTTCTTTACAGCCTCCAGTAACTGCAAAGGGGTTGATGCCTCTCAGGTTATATAGTTTCATTATCTGGATTGATGATCAGAACAGTCTGATCTTCAGCATACATTATGTAGTCAATGCTTCATATTATGGCAACAGAGTCTCTTCTACAAGATCGGATTGTAGAGGATTTCTGCATTTAGTTAAAGCTGTTACTCTTGTAGTTAGTGCAGAAGACTAAAGCTCCACATTGATAATGATCTGCATCCTGTGGCAAAGGTACAGGGTTTGAATCTTTCCACCTTCATTTACCTGCTATGTGAGTTTGAGCAAGTCACTTAACCAAACAGTGCTTTGGAGCAACTGAGAATTTGGGCTAGGCATAACAGTTTCCTGGACTGCATGCCTAATAGCTATGAAACTTGTGTTGTTTTTGTTTGTCAGCCATCCCCTATTGCAAAGTTGATCTAGTTAAGGAAATGCTAAAGCAATATCAGCAGCACATAATTTTTAATGCAACATAGATAATTCATTCTTCATGTGCAGCAGGCACTGCATTTATAGGTATAACACTGAAATGCAAAGCTGTTTGCAAGCAGCAACCTCTGCATCAGTAATGTTTTTTTTTAATGTAGAATTATTCAGATAACTTTTACTTCTGCAGAGATTGTGCATATTAACTTAGTATATTTTATCTCATGGTTAAAATTTCGGTTAAAATTTCTTATGTTCTCATAAGTACTCTTTTATTTAAACTGTGCTACACCTGGCTGGATCTTATGGTATAATGCTAGTGATCTTTATATAGTTTAATGTAGCTCATCCAAAGCTGTCAATAAAGTATATGTAATTTATTTCTTTATAACAGTAAGGGGCGTATACTGTCAACAAAGTGGCTAAAACTGCTGCTTGAGGTGGGGGATCTCTATAGATGAAAGTACCATATGTTCTTATCTAGTCATGTTTAAGCAGTCTTCAGTCTGGCTTTGCAGGTCTAGCGAACATATGTCTGTGTCTGAATTAAGTAGGAATACATTGACTAATGTGTGTTTGTGTGAAACAGATTTGAAATATGTGACTTTGGTCATTATTATTATTATTATTATTATTATTATTATTATTATTATTATTATTATTATTATTATCATGTTTTTTTTTTTTGCACAGGCATCTGTGAAGGATGCACTCAACAATGTAGCTATAATTGTTGGGCTTGGGGGTAGATAAAAATGACTGACCCAGCTGAGCTGATAAAATAAAAAAAGTCATTAGTCTGTCTTCCCAGGACTAGTGTGCATTTGTGTAAAGCAAATTGAAATACTGTACTGTACTGTGGCCATTTTATCACAATAAGACAAGTGATATGTGCAGTCGATTTAGAGGCTGTAATTGCAGTGTAGAAATATTGGTGGATTATAATGACAGCAGTTAAGGTTGAAATGTTCTGAAATGGTTACTTTTGTCATTATTGGTTCATACATTTTGTTTCACTGCTTTCAAAAAATGTTCAATAACTACAAATAATTTAAAATACAGTTTAACAAATGTCACTGTATTAAACAAGAAATAAAATTGAAAACAATCAGGAAGATTAATAAAAAAAACACGGAATTGTGCTTGATTCTAAAATGTGTGCAGGGGGGCCTATGGTTTGAAAACATCCAGGGAACAACATTTCAATAAATATGAGCTACAAGGAAAGAAAAGTTTACTGTTGCTCATGCTAAGTCTATTTTGAACATGTAATTGTTTTGTTTTGTTTAGCAAATGGACATCAGTGTTTGTACTATAAAATTTGAAATAAAAGATAGCCAGATAATGTTCTGAAATTGGTACTTTTATCATTATCGGTTCATACATTTTATTTCACTGCTTAATGGAAAATGTTCAAAACTACAAATTAAAAATACACTTTAACAAATGTTGCTGTATTAAGTAAGAAATATAATGTAAAACAAAAAGGTAAATCAAAGAACACATGCATTTATGCATGGTCCTAAATGAGAGCTACAAGGGAAGAAGAGTTTACTGTTACTCATGCTAAGTCTGTGCAAATGTTTTGCTTTGTTTACCAAATAGCCATCGGTGTTTGTGCTATAAATTTTGAAATAAAAGATACTCAAGTAATGGGACACTAGAATGGCTGGGGGGGGGGGGCTACTCCATTACCCTGGCTAGAGCAAACTTCCTGGAGAGGAAACTAACTGCACAAGGCTTCCCCACCCTGGTTGCTCACCCACCTACATTAATGGTAACAGCATGAGACAAAGTTAGGAAATTCACAGATATGCCAATGCATCACAATTTTGCAAAGAAGAGAAGGAAAAACGTTAATGGTGGAGTCACATGCAAGGAAATGGAATAGGAAACAAACAAGTCCAGAAGAATGAAGGATGCAATACACATTCAGTGAGAAGAGAGGCTAGGCAAGATGGACATGTCACAGATAACTAGGTGAGAAAAAACAGCAGATACTGCACTTGACAGATATAGAGACATACCAAGCAGAATATTTTGAGACAATATAATGGAGAGATATACTGAGAGGAATAAAGTAACACACATTTTCAGTAATATGATACAGTTGGAAACTCAACCAAATTTGACAGTAGAAGACATATCTCCTAGTAAATATAAAACATAAACCACAGTAAACAACACTGGTATAGAACAGGTTGGGAAATGATGGAGTACTAGACATGATAAACAAAGTAGAGGGAAGAGACAATCTATCTTTATACACAGGATGAGTACCTCTGGTATACCAGGGGCAGACTTCAGAGACTTGATCATAGAATGGCAATCTCTGTTTCCAGCCGGGAAAACACTGCCCAGAAGTAGAAAGAGAATACCTGAAAGTAAGTGTAAAATAGGGACTGGTTTATCAACATTGGTTGAATTGGTATACAGATCATAACTGGGGTTCGTGGACTATGTACAGACACTTGTGCATATTGGAAAGAGAGATACTGGACAATGAGAAAAACATATAGACTTGCCCAACATTTAGACATGCATATGTGACTTCTCTGAAGAATCTATTGGGATTTTAATACTGCGGTGTCTTGCTGATAAAGGTATTTTATTCTTTGTTGGACATATTTATACTGATGGAAATTTTCTATAATAATATTATAATCTTCTAATACTGTTGGAAAAAATAAAAGTCATACCAGGAGCATGTTGGGGAATATCCTTCCCAGGTGTGAAGTTACAGGGCCTTGCCCTTTGTGTGAGCCATCACAGTGTGATAAGAAGTTTCACAGAGTACCGAAAGAGGTAAAAGACAAAATAAACTTTGTATTTTTCAGTCAAATAAAAGTATTGTTTCTTTCTTCCTAGATTTTCCTTGTTAATTTCTTGTAAAACAGAAAATATAATTTTTTATACATGTGAGTTAAATGTATGAGACGTGCTTCATCTAGGAAGACTTTCAGAGATCTGAAAGTAGATAGCAAATGAGGCACAATACATGTGGAGTATGTCAATGTTTATGATTTGCTTCATTAGAGGTGGACTGAGTCCAGTTGTTCTGGTTGTCAGTTGGAGGGGGTTTTGTTCTTTTTCTCTGTTCCCATTGTAATATAAGCCAATTGAACTGACTTGAGCAGGGTGCAGGCTTGTATATAATGTCCAAAGGAGTTATGCATCAACCCAGGGAGCCAATTCATCAAGCTTTTGCTTGGGGTAGGGAGGAAAGCAAGACACTGGTTAGTTAACAGAGGTAATGATGACTGAAGGTGACAATAAGTTTACACACATTAGTTTTATCTCTTGGAATGCAGGAGGGTGATAAAAATTCATTAAACTTAATTAGATTTTTCAGAACTTAAAAATGGGAGAGTAGTAATTCTAATTTATCTGAACCTCAAAGTTAAGATGGAATCTTGTAGAATAAGTTTAATAAGGGGCTGGATTATATGAAAGGCTAAAGTGCATAGTAGGAAAATAGTAATAGGCAATATATATGGATTCACTTCATAACACTGAAAGCTCAAAACACTGAAAATGAGAAAACTTCATAATATAGAAGACCAAAACACTGAAACTTCAAACCATTGAAAACTCAAAATACTGAAAACACATATCATACATATACTGAGTTTAAACAACATAAATCATAGCACTTTCCACCAAGTGTAAACAGGGGGGCAGGTCTGACCATAAGCAAATTACCCTTGACATCCACATCCCACCCCCACCCCCCAGTAAGGAAACCTCCGTAAAAAACTTCTCCAAAGCTAACTTCATGCTACTCAAGTCAGAAGTGACGAACTTCATGACACCCATGCAGACGGGAGCTGAAAGTTCGACTGCTGAATCCTACACTAAGGCACTGCACAAGCACATCCACTCATGCATGAATCGTGCCATCCCAAATAGAACCAAAACAGTCTCCTCCAAATTCATTATTAAGAAAGCTTTTGATACAGTACACTGTGATTTTGTGTTTGAAGTAATGAAGAGAAGGAATATTGAGGATGTGTCCATTAAATGGATTAAGATGGTATATGATAACTTCACCTCTGATGTTTTAATAAATGAAGGAATAACTACAAAAAAGAAAAATCTCCAGAGGGAATAGCCATGATCCCTTTTCACCAGGACTGTTTCTCTTAGTAAATGAAAAGTTGGCTTCACAAGTTTATGAAACATTACAACAGAGCAAAGGACTTGGGGCAATGCCATGTTTCAACTGTTTGTTGATGACTGTATATTATTAATGGCTGAAAACATAGATATGACTTACCAATAGTGCTGGATATAGCTGATAGACTTAGCAACATGATAAGAGTGGAACTGAACTGTAATAAAACAATGCTAGTCAGGGTGGGAGGAACAAAAGAATGGAGAGCAATTAGTGATATGCAGGAGGTACAGTTTCCCCACCTACTTAGATTTAGTGGTGTGCCATACATATGCAGGGATGGTAATAAGATATTTTTATAAAGAAAATAAGCACATTTCTTACAGAAGGGAGGTGGTAGGACATACAAGATGGTTGGCAAAACAAGCACTATCAATATTATCATTCTCCCTTGAATTTTATATGTCATAAGACATATCCCAGTATGATCTGACCATGCTTTGGCAGATGAGATTTAGGTCCAGCTTGAAAAGTATGTTGGTGAAGCAAGCCAACATAGAATTCCAAGGGAAGAACTCCTAACACTATCCTCCAAGAGGGGGATGGGGTGTGATACATCTTCCTTTATAGGTTATGGCATTTAATATAACACAATGGATAAGGTTGCACAAATAGAGTAAGGATGCAGAATTATGGGGAAGGGGCTCTATAGTTCTCTACAAAGACAACTTATGGCTGACACCTATGGAAAAATGGGAAACAGGGATTAAACAACTAGTAGATATGTGCTGGAAAGTGTCTGTCTACAAGAGGATCTAGCATCAGGTGGATATTAAAGACAGAATCCTTAGATACAAGTAGGTAATATGTTAGGAAGCAGACAGATATAGACAGATATAGATGGGAACAGTTAAGGGATCTAGGGGAGCAAGACAATTTAAAGTAAGAGTCTATCATCCCTATGGAATGTAAAACTGTTCCCAGCTTAGGGATCAACATAGCTTAATTTTTAATACATTGATGAAGATATATACTGAATGCTCAAACATTGCAGAAGGAAAGAAATACAAAGAGGATCCTTGGGGCAAGTAGAATAAGATGTAAAATGGTGTGACGATTGTGGAGAGATGGGCGAAGGCTGCCAGCCTAGTCAAATAAAATTTGATATATAATTCTGGCATTTGTAGCCCAGTGAAGCATATTGTGACCCTTTCATGTTAGAATTTGGCTCCAGTGCATCTGGATGAAGGTTTCATGACCATTGTTTTAGGGCTAAAGTTTATGACCAGAATTTACATGTGGAAGGTGCTTTATTGCTCTGGTTTGTGCTAGAGTGTATATGTGAAATGCCTTTTATTGTGGTAAGTTTTTGAGCAGGTGTTAGATTGCTAAATAATGCAGTTTGTTTGCCTGGGAAAACCTAAGTGTCACCATGATGTAATTTGGGAGGGACCCAGCAGACTTGTTTGTTAGTAATGTTTAAATACTATTTCTCACAAGAGACTAAAAACATTTTGATCTTGGATATCTAACTCAGCACTCTGCCTAAGCTCGCATGTAAGTTTCTAGCACTGTGGTTTCTTTTAGGAATAGTTAAAGCTAGTAAAGGTTAATTAGGTATTTTTCTTTGAAATCATATCTGTCCTACTGTATTATTTTAAGTTTCTGTGTGATCTCTGAACTCTTAGATATGTCTGTGGTGTAGTAGTTTTGTCTTGTGTTTTAATTATTTATTATTAAATATTTTAAAAACCTTTACCTGTGGCTGGTTTGTGTAGAGATAAGCTCTAGAGTACATTGCATATTTATAGAGGTTATCGTAATAGGCCACTCTAATAAGCCTTAGACTGTATAGTCACATTACCAAACTGGATAATAATATTGCACAGTAATAATTGGACACCCTTTGAAGGGCCTTTTAGTAGCTGATAATATTAGCTTGGTGGTGGCAGGGATTATTACCGTATGGTCTGGGTAAAGGGGCACAGCTAGAGAATCTGTGTCAGCCTTTCCCAGGAGTGTCTGTGAAGTTGTATAAATACTTATCTCGAAGTGTGTGTGTGTTGTGTCAGCTACTTGGCTGGGACTCAAAGCACTGGTTGGACAGAGAGGGTACTGGAGGTTTTAGCTTGCCCAGTTAGGCTGAGACCTGGACCCTATATCTGTGCCAGTGGGGAGTCTTACTGGGGACCTGGTGAGCAAGGGAGCAACCAGCCCCAGACTGACTGATCTCTGTGTGCACTTAAGGGAAATTGTACTTTACTGTATGTATTAGTTATCCTTTCCTCTTCTATGAGATGACCTCCGTGGTGTTAGTGGTGAGGACTGAGGCTCCTTGATTGCTGGGCCAGGGCACGGTCATCACAAGTGTTTGGCAGTGATGGGATCTACTTCACATATTAATTGGCTTGTAGTGGTGTGGGTACATTGAATTCCTGTAGCTTATGTACAGTTATCTCTAAATGTTTTGTACTCTAAAACAGCCACACAGTGTATACTCAGAGTTCAGATCACAATTGTTTTATTTCTTTTGTTAGCTTAGTGTTAGTCAGGGTGAGCAGGCAGCATGTCAGCAGTAGAGTATGGAAAGCTGACAAGGAGCCAGCTGGTGGAGATGTGCCAGGCTAGGGGACTGGTGCATGGAAACCTGACTAAAGCAGACCTGATTTCAGCCTGGGTTACAGCTGCATCAGAAAACAGCATCCTGGAGGACAGTCAGACTGACAGTGCTGATACAATATCCTTGGAGAATAGACAGCTCAACATTTCTGCAGTGGACTTAAAAATCCAGTTGGAGCTAAAGAGACTTGAGTTGGAGGCCAGGCATATGGAAATAGAAGCAGCCGGAAAAATGAGGAGTCTACAAGCTGAGGAAAATGATCGGCAGAGGAGGCATGAGAGGGAAATGCTGACTCTTCACCAGAATCATGGAGGTAATGGGGAAGGGAGTAACCGGACCCCAGAAGTACAAAAGGTCAGTAAATTTCTTCCACAGTTTAAAGAGGGGGATAATTTTGATAGCTTCATTCATATGTTTGAGTGGGTATATAAACAGTATGAAGTTGTCCAAGGGCTCTGGGTACGGTTCCTGACCCCCTTACTCCATGGTAAAGCTGTAACTTCTTTAGCAAAAATGCATGACACTAACTGTTTTGATTATACTGATGTAAAAAGGCACTTGTTGGAATGTTTTAAGCTAACAAATGAAATGTATAGGAAAAAGTTTTGTGAGCATAGATGCAAGGCAGATGAAAATGTATGTGAATATGTTGCTGAACTGAGCACTTATTTTCATAGCTGGGTGAGTGGATGTCAGGTCATCACTTTTGAAGGGCTGGCAGACCTTTTGGTAAGAGAACAAGCCCTTAGCACTTTGCCTGAGGACATGAGGATCTGGTTAGCTGATAGACAGTGTGCTACTTCAGAGGAGTTGGGGAAGAAAGGATACCTATACCTAGCAAGCAGGGCAGCCCTGCACAGGAAAGGGACCCCCAGTATTGCTCATGGGACTAAAGGAACCCATGGTGGGCAGCACAGACTGCCCCAACAGAATCTGCCAGTAGCAGGGGAAGCCACTAGTCCAGGTACACATCCAGGACCTAGGGTGAAATGTTTTGAATGCAACAAGTGGGGCCATGTGGCATACAGGTGTCCATGAAGGCAATGTGGGGAACCAAAGGTGAGGGAGCCAGTAAGTGGGAAAGACAAAATGCCAATAGTGGGTTATCTTGAGAAAACAGGGGTATGGAACTACCATCCTGCAGATGTCCTGAGAGGGAAGGATTTGATTGAGGCAGTACTATGTACTTATGCAGTTATATGCAGTGAGGCTATAAGACAAACATGTGGGTCTGGTAGCCTGGGGGGACCCAGACAGACTGCATACTTGCAGCCAGGACTACTGAGGTGGTTACTTCAGGGAGTGAGCTATGCTGTAGCAGTGAGACTGAATGTGAGCCACAGCTGCTTGTGGGTACTGATGTTCCCTTGGACAGGGTAACTGCAAAGGTAGAGGTGAGTAGTGTACCCAGGTTGACAGTGAGGTACCACTGACAGAGAATGCCAGACTTCCTGTGGAAGGGGAGCTGGGAAGGGTTACAAGGAGGGAGTTGAGACAGGCTCAGCTCTTAGACCCTACATTGCAAGGCCTGAGGCAGGTAGCTAGGGAGGCACCTGATTCTCAAGGGAAGGGGGAATCTGTATACTGGAACAAAGGGTTACTTACAGAGAGTGGACCCCTGAGGGAGTGATAGAAGGTGAGAGAGTACAGCAGTTGGTAGTGCCTAAAGCTTACCATGTGGTGCTTCTTGCCATAGCCCATGATATTCCCTTTGCGGGTCATATGGGCATAAAACATACAAAGAGGCATATTATGCAAAACTTCTATTGGCCTGGAATTTCCAGAGATGTAACAGGGTGCTACAGGACCTGTGAGCAGTGCCAAAAGGTAGGCACGGCAGGAGACAAGGTGAGAGCTCCTTTGATGCCTTTGCCTGTGATTGAGGAACCATTTCAGAGGGTAGCTATGGATATTGTGGGTCCTCTGAGTACCCCAAGTTCCACAGGGAAAAAGTATATCCTAGTGATTGTAGATTATGCCACACAATACCCTGAGGCAGTGGCTTTGTCCTCCATTGAGGTCAAGAAGGTGGCAAATGCTTTGCTAGAGATTTTCAGCAGGGTAGGTTTCCCAAAGGAAATACTGTCTGACAGAGGTGCCAATTTTATGTCAGACCTGCTTGCTTGTCTGTGGAAGTCCTGTGGGGTGAAGCACATGAAGACCACCCCCTACCATCCTCAGACTAATGGTCTTGTTGAGAGGTTAAACTCTACAATCAAGTCCATGCTATGGGCATTTGCAGATCAGTTTAAGAGGGAGTGGGACAAATATTTGCCCCATCTGTTTGCTTACAGAGAGGTTCCCCAGGAATCCACAGGTTTTTCACCCTTTGAGTTGCTGTATGGGCATAGGGTGAGGGGACCTCTAGATTTAATTCAAGATGAGTGGGAAGGTGAGTGTGACTCTCACAAGGAGTCTGTTGTGGCATATGTCCTGATCTTCAGGACAAGGCTCAGGGAACTCATGGGCCTGGCCCAGGAGAACCTGGCAGAAGCCCAACAACAGAAAAAGGTGTGGTATGACAGGAATGCTCGAGCTAGGGAGTATGCTGTAGGGCAGCAGGTGATGGTTCTCACTCCTGTCAGACACAACAAGTTGTAGGCAGCTTGGGAGGGACCCTACAAGGTGGTAAGAAAGGTAAGTGATGTTAACTACATGGTGGAAGTGCTAGGCAGATGGCAGGGGCACAAATTGAACCATCTTAACATGCTAAAACCTTACCATGATAGGGACGCCCTTATGCTGAGTATTTGCAGTGGATTGCAGGAGGAGTCTGAGAGAGATCTCATGACTGATCTCCTCAGTGAAGCTCAGGCTGACACCTTGGTGGAAGGGGTAGCAATGTCCCAGCAGCTATCTCCTACCCAGGTTCAAGAAATCCGAGCAGTGTTGCAGGAATTTGGGGACGTGTTCACTGGGAAACCATGGAGCACCTACCTGGTGCAGCACCCCAAAGGCCTATCAGGCAGGCCCCTTATAGGGTGCCTGAGAGAGTCAAACAGACTCTGAGGGAGGAGGTACTGGAGATGTTGGAACTAGGGGTGATTCAAGAGTCCAACAGTCCCTGGGCCTCACCAGTGGTGTTGGTGCCAAAGAAGGATGGCAGCACCAGGTTCTGTGTGGATTACAGGAAATTAAATAGTCACACAGAATCAGATGCTTACCCCATGCCTAGGACAGATGAGGCTCTAGAGCAGCTGGGTTGGGCTACGTATCTTACAACCATTGATCTTACCAAGGGTTACTGGCAGGTGCCCTTGACTCCCAGTGCTAGGGAGAAGTCAGCCTTTGTGACTCCTTTTGGCTTGTATGAGTTCACAAAGATGCCCTTTGGGATGAAGAATGCCCTAGTGACTTTTCAGAGGTTGGTAGATCATATCTTAGCAGGTGCAGGAGGGTTTGCCCTTGCTTACATGGATGATATTGCTATCTACAGCCATTCCTGGCAAGAACACCTTCAGCATGTCAGGGAGGTGCTGGGCAGACTACAGAGGGCAGGGTTGACCACTAAGTTGAGCAAATGTCAGGTGGGTATGGCAGAGGTCTCCTACCTTGGACATAGAGTGGGGAGTGGTAACATAAGGCCAGAACCTGCCAAAGTGGAAGCCATTCAGGCATGGCCTGCACCTGTTACCAAAAAGCAGGTGAGGGCATTCTTAGGAACAGCAGGGTACTACAGAAAGTTCGTTCCCAATTATAGTACCATAGCTGCTCCCCTCACAGACCTGACAAGGAAGAACAGGTCAGATAAGGTAGTGTGGACCCCAGCATGTGAGCAGGCATTTTAGAAGCTTAAGGAAGCTTTGGGAGGACCCCCTGTGTTAGCCAGTCCAGACTACAGCAAAGACTGTGTTGTGCAGGTGGATGCTTCAAACTATGGTGTGGGGGCTGTACTTAGACAGATTTCTTCAGAGGGAGAAGAGCACCCAGTGGTTTATCTCAGTCATAGGCTCCAACCCAGGGAGGAATGCTATGCAGCGGTAGAAAAGGAATGTCTAGCCATAGTGTGGGCACTACAAAAACTTCAGCTTTATCTATATGGAAGAAAATTCACTGTGATGACAGATCACAACCCTCTAACATGGTTAAACAGAGCCAGTCAGCAAAATGCCAAGTTGCTAAGATGGAGTCTGGGGTTGCAAGCATATGATACGTCAGTGCAGCACCACAGTGGGAGTAGCAATGCCAATGCAGATGGGCTCTCAAGACAGGGAATGGGGTGAGATAGACCCAGATAGACCTGACACTCTCAAGTGATGTTTCTCAAGGGGCACTTGAAAAAATTGCTTGAGTTCTCCGGGGGGGGGGGGGGGGGAGATGTGACGATTGGGGAGAGATGCACGAAGTCTGCCAGCCTAGTCAAGTAGAATTTGATATATAATTCTGGCGTTTGTAAATAAATGTAAAATACAGGCATGTTTCTTGAATGTAAAAGAATACTGTGAAATGTGGAACTGCAAAATATGTGACAACATTGCACTGTACTGGCCCAGTGAAGCATATTGTGACCCTTTCATGTTAGAATTTGGCTCCAGTGCATCTGGATGAAGTTTCATGCCCATTGTTTTAAGGCTACAGTTTATGACCAGAATTTACGTATGAAAGGTGCTTTATTGCTCTGGTTTCTGCTAGAGTTTGTTTGTGTCTTTCGGCTTTTCCTGGTTAGGGGTTGCCACAGCGGAACTCCGGTCCGCTAATGATTGGCAGTTGATTTTTACATACCGGCTTGCCAGGCCTGATGTACAACCTTCAATGAAGGTACGCCCATTCACACATGTCTCCACGCAGAAGACGCCCTAGCTGAGAATCGAACCGGACAGCGTCTTACTATGAGGTGACAACGGTACCGCAGCACCTTCTGCTAGAGTGTATATGTGAAATGCCTTTTATTGTTGTAAGTTTCTGAGCAGGTGTTAGATTGCTAAATAATGCAGTTTGTTTGCTTGGGAAAACCTAAGTGTCAACATGATGTAATTTGTGAGGGACCCAGCAGAAATGTTTGTTAGTAATGTTTAAATACTATTTCTCACAAGAGACTAAAAGCATTTTGATCTTGGATATCCAACTCAGCACTCTGCCTAAGCTCACATGTAAGTTTCTAGCACTGTGATTTCTTGTAGGAATCGTTAAAGCTAGTAAAGATTAATTAGGTATTTTTCTTTGAAATCAGACCTGTACTACTGTATTATTTTAAGTTTCTGTGTGATCTCTGAACTCTTAGATATATCTGTGGTGTAGTAGTTTTGTCACGTGTTTTAATTATTTATTATTAAATATTTTAAAAACCTTTACCTGTGGCTGGTTTGTGTAGAGATAAGCTCTAGAGTACATTGCATATTTATAAAGTTTATTGTAATAGGCCACTCTAATAAGCCTTAGACTGTATAGTCACATTACCAATTGGATAATAATGCTGCACAGTAATAATTGAACACCCTTTGAAGGGCCTTTTAGTAGCTGATAATATTAGCTGGGTGGTGACAGGGATTATTACCGTATGGTCTGGGTAAAGGGGCACAGCTAGAGAATCTATGTCAGCCTTTCCTAGGAGTGTCTGTGAAGTTGTATAAATACTTATCTCAAAGTTTGTGTGTGTTGTGTCAGCTACTTGGCAGTGACACAAAGCAATGGTTGGACAGAGAGGGTACTGGAGGTTTTAGCTTGCCCAGCTAGGCTGAGACCTGGACCCTATAGCTGTGCCAGTGGGGAGTCTTATTGGGGACCTGGTGAGCAAGGGAGCAATCAGCCCCAGACTGACTGTGATCTCTGTGTGCACTTAAGGGAAATTGTACTTTACTGTGTGTATTAGTTATCCTTTCCTCTTCTATGAGACAACCTCCCTGGTGTTAGTGGTGAGGACTGAGGCTCCTTGATTGTTGGGCCAAGGCATGGTCATCACAAATGGTAGCAGTAACTTTATATAGATAATGATATCAGACAACAAAGAAGTGTTAAAAGAAGAGCTAGACTAAAAGGGGGCTGGATAATTTAGCAAAATATTTCAAGGCAATTAGAAAGTTACACTGCAAAATGCCTTTTTTTTCAGGAAATGACAATATGTGTGATCAACAAATGAGTATCTTTCATTTATTGTATAAAACATTTTAAGAAATGGCCACATGTGTGCGATCAACAAATGACGATCCTTCATTTGCGGTATGATGCACCCAATAAGGTGGCATGGCAGAGAGGAATTTCTAGTTTTAAATTTTAGTGATGTGAAGCTGAAGATGAAGCAATGCTTCATATGTCTTGGGAGTGTAGAAGATCACAGCAAAGATGGGGTAAGCAACTCAAGGGTGGACCAAGATATCTGATAGAAGCACAACTTGGTCCTGGAAAGCATTGTGACTTGGGGTAGAGACTTGCACAGTAGGTTAGAGTAAGGAAGAATTGATCACTGAATTGCTGCTGGCATTTACACCAAAAAAAGTCATAGCAAGGGAATGGAGAACAATACACTCTGCATATGTGGGTATTATTCAGGGTAGAGCACTAATCTCCATGGTCCTTTTTCAGACTCAGCCAAGGAGTGGTGCCTGATTAAGTAAGTAACACGTTTAGGGAACGGAAGCTGAGAGAATCAGACCTTGCACCAGTGGACCACAGGAAACAACTCCTTAATCTTCTACGCCAACTGTCAGACAAGTTTAAATGTGAAGTATTTGAAAATGATTATAAGAGTTGAACATTATTACAAACTCAATGTTTCTGAAATTAAACCTAAAAGCTCGATATCTGTAATGCCTTTTTATCAGACTTTGAACAAAAATAAGAGACTATAAGCTAAATTAGGCAAATAATGCTGTTCACATTTGATAATGTATATGGCAGACAAAGAATATATTTGCATATATAAATACATATATAATATTCAAATATTGTTCATTTCTGTTACTGTATCTCACAGATTATGTAGGCATGTAGTAAAGCTGTTGAATTTATTTACATTCTTGTATAAATTTTGCTTTGAAAATCTAAAAACACTGATTTTAAAAAATGATTTTTGGAAACTTTTTTCCCCTTTTTTTTCTAGTATCTTTATTTGTATTTCAAACTTTTTATAACAACAATGAATAATCAGTCTGATAATTACATTTCAAGAAAAGAGAAAAAATAGTTGCAAGAAGAAAAATCAATAACACAGCCAAACACTAATATAAACTATATACAAAAGTGCTGAGCGCCTAAATAAAAAAAATCAAAAATATAATAGATTTGGTAAGAAAACAATAATAACATAATAAAATGATGAATGTTCTTAGGTGAAGATTGTTTTCGATTTTCTTACTCGTGACTAATTCAGATGATTTAACACAGTTCTAATGTTTATATATGGCAAATATATTTGTTTGTTTCTGCTGTTTTATTCTATTGCTATTTGTTCAAGAAAAACTGTTCTGTTTTTTACACTGTTGCTTATTTAATTAAAAAAAAAATCCTGCTTTCTTCTGTTGTTCCTTTGCACTTCTGTTGGCTGTAGTATAGACTGGATTCAGACCAGATGAATTCAGTTCTGTTTGTAGCCTGAGCACTAAAAATCAGAACATCTTTTTTGGCGAAGTCCTCATACCCTCATGACAGGAGCATACAGTAGGACTATCTAACTGAACCAAGTTAGTGAAGATACTAACTTTATTATAAATAACAACAAATGGATTAAGCACTTTCATCTACATAAATATCAGACTTCTTCAGAATGTCTTTATCTACGTCTTCAGCTATGTCCGCAACCTTAAAGGTAGGACTCAGATGTGTGCTGAACTAATTGTGGATGGCATCACACACACTGACCCTGTGGAAATTGCAAACCTGCTAGCAGACAGGTTTGACAAAAATTCCATCCCCCAATCCCCCCCCCACAAGCAGACAACAAACAATGTCTTCATCATCTCCTCCTCACTGCATCTTCAAAGAGCAAGTTATCAATGCTCTCTCCAAGGATAAGAACACAGCCTCCATGGGACCAGATGGCATTCCAGGATGCATTCTTAATGTTCTAAAATAAGAGGTAGTTACTCCATTAGGCACTCTATTCAACCACAGCCTGAGTACTGGCTTTGTCCCCACTGAACAGAAAACAGTGACTGTTATCCCCCTCCACAAGGGCAGCTCTGCAAAAGACCCCAGAACTATAGACCCATAAGTTTAGCCAGCCTCATCTGTAAGGCAATGGAATGAATCATCATGGACCTCATAAATAAGGATATAGGTGACCTCCAAACCCTGGATCCATCCCAGATTGGTTTTGTCAAGGGCAGGTCATATCTGCTAAACCTGGTGGACTTCTTTGAGAACATGACCAGAGATGTAGACAAGGGCAAAGCCATGCCCACAGCCTATCTTGACTTGGCCAAGGCCTTCGACACTATCCCACATTTGGGCATCATTATCAAATTAACCCAGTTGAATATCAACCACTATGTTGTCAGACAGGTTGCAAACTAGCTAACAGATCGGTAACACTCAGTCAAAGTGGGAGACTTTACCTCTATTAGCAGACCTGCCAACAGTGGAGTCCCACAAGGATCATTGCTGGGCTCCTTCTTGTTTGGCATATAGGTTCATAGGTTCATAGGTAGGTACTAGGCTATTGGCCCTAGGGCCTATATAAGCCTAGCCAAAAAGGTACCCTGGCTTTCGCCACCCAAGAAAATAGTTTTCCTGTGCCCATGTCAAGCAGAGCCACAGAAGTGATCCCCGGGGTGAATTTCCTATCTCCCATCCAGTCATCAAGATTTTTCTTGAAGAGTGCTAATGAGGAGCTTTGTTTGATATAGATAGGTAGTTTGTTCCAGAGTATGGGAAGTCTCTGGGACAGGAATATATCCCTCCAGCATGTTCTGTTTATTGTGTTGACAAGGTTTAGGTCCCTAGAGCGTGTACCTTGGAGGGAATGGGATTTCTTTAAGTGGAGCATGTCCAACAGCTCTGGGTTTGACATAGCTTTGTATGTTAGGCAGTTGGAGTAAAGTTGGAGTTTTTTGAGACGGTCTGTGTAGGGCATCTGTTTGAGGCCAGTAATTCTCTTTGTGAGGTATTTCTGTGGCCTTTCTATTTGTTGTCAATGTCTTGTGAGGTACATACCAAAAGGGGCATTGTACTCTATAATGGGTCTAATGAGTGATGAGTAGAGGGGTACATTGACCTCTTTTTTCCTGGATGAGAAATCTTTTGTGATGAGGTGTGCCACTTAGAAGGATTTTCTGACTACTGTGGCAATGTGATTATCAAAGGAGAGACTACTGTACACCTGTGTCCCAAGGTCTCTTATCACACTTTCGGTGTTAAGTAGACTACCACCTATGTGGTAGTTCATGGATCAGAGTTTTTACCAAATGGGATGACAACGCACTTTTTTGGCATTGAGCTTGAGGCCATGGCTTTGACACCAGGCATCTGTCTTGGTGAGGCCCTTTTGTAGCATGTCAACATCATTAGGAGTTTCGATTATGGCTCCTAGTTTGCAGTCATCTGTGAACTTCATTAGCTGAAGACCTTCTGTGTTAGCCTGTACTTCTGAAAAGTAGATACCAAACAGGAGAGGACCCAGGAATGAACCATGTGGTACTCCACTTGTCACTGGTCTGAAGTTGGATTTGGAGTCTGCTACTTTCACAGTGTGGGTTCTGTCAGTGAGCCAGTTGGCAACCCATCTTGTGACAGGGATTTATACCTAGTTTAGTGAGTTTATCTATAATTCCAGAGTGGGGGATGGTGTTGAAAGACTTGGCGAGATCTAGATAGGCTGTGTGAACCACCTTACCCTCATCTACGGCTTTGGTGACTGCTTCAAAGAAGTCTATCAGGTTTAGGAGACATGATCTGCCTTTTATAAGCGCAAACTGGGTGGGATCCAGAGTCTGGAGATCACCAATGTCATTGTTTATAAGTTCCATGATGATACATTCCATAGCCTTGCAGAGCAGCCTGGTCAGGCTAATGGGGTAGTAGTTCCTGTGATCTGTGATGTCTACCCCTTTTTGGAGTGGGATAGCCATCACTGTGTGCCATTCAGTGGGCGCATATCCTGAGGTGAGGCTATGATTGAACATGGTACTTAGGTGTGGTGCCAGTTCGTTCTGTAGTTCATGTAGAATGCAGCCTGGGATGTTGTCATGTCCCATGGATGCTGTGTTCTTGGCTTTGGAGAGTGTGGTTTTTACCTGTGCAGTTGTGATTACAGGACTTTTGCATTCTTCTGGTATAGAGATGGGCCCTTTAGGGGGTGAGAGAGGGGGTAAAGTTAGCACTGCACCTATCTGCCAGGATGTTGGCAATATCAGTTGGTTCTGTATATTTAGTGCCATTGTGCTGTAACTCAGAGCAGATCTGAGTGTTGCCATTGAGATTCTTGACATAGCTATAGAATGCTTTGTGGTTGTCGTTAGAATCAGTGGTGATTTTGTTTTCGTAACTAGCTTTGGAGGATTTTATGAGGAATCTCAGCTTTTTACTGAGGCTGACCAGGGAGTTCCTCCAATCATGGGATTTTACTCTTTTTTGCAACAGTTTCTTTCTTCTGTTGTAGAGTTTGTTTAAGGCAAGGGAACGCCAGATTGGCTTCCTTTTTTGGAGGATAGCATCTTGGTTCTGTTAGGGATTGCATGATCCATGAACTCGTGTAAGTGCTTATAAAGTGCATTTGTGTAGGATTCAGCAGTCGTATCTCTATTGTCCATCTGTATGGGTGTCGTGAAGTTTGCCACTTCTGTCTTAAGAAGCGTGAAGTTGGCTTTGGAGAAATTTTTTACAGTGGTTTCCCTAATGGGGGTGGGGGGTGGGGCAGGATGTCTAGGGTGATTAGCTTGTGGTCAGATCTGACCAATGAGGAATTGACCTTTGCTGTGCAACACCTGTTACCCATGTTGGTAATGACCAGGTCTAGGATATTGCTGCCCTTGGTGGGGGTGTGGATAAGTTGATCCAAGGCATTGGAATTTATGAATTCCAGAAAATGTTGAGCAAAAGAGTTGGTACATGTGTAGTTTTCCCAGTTAATGGTTGAGTAGTTGAATATACTTCTCAGAAGTCCAGGCCAAAACAACAGAGCTGTGATTAACCAAGTTTGCAGATAACTGCAAATTAGGTGCTGTCATTGAATCCCCTAGCAATGTCAGTGCACTTCAAAAGGGGCTTACACAGGCCAATGATTGGTGCCAAAGCCATGGTCTTAAACTAAATGCTAAAAAATGCATTGTCATTCCATTCGGTAAAAATAATGTCCCTGCTGATTATAAAATAAACAATAATACCCTAAGTACTAATTCAGTAGTGAGAGACCTGGAAATACAAGTTGAGCGTGATCTCAACTTTGACTACTGTGTGTCTATTGTGGTGAGGAAGGCATTCTGTGTCACTCACCTGATTAGCAAAGGCATTGCGTCTAAAGTAAAAGAGGTTATAACTCTCCTGTTCTCATCCCTTATCAGGCCTATTATTGAATCTAGTGCTCCTTTGGTATGTACTCTACCAGACACCTGCAGAAACTTGAGAAACCTCAGAGATTTCTAAGACAATTCAGGGTCTCCAGCACATGTCTTATATGGACAGACTGAAGTCACTGTCACTGTACTCAGTAGCATATAGACTACTTAGAGGTGACTTATTTCTGGTTTACAGGAATATCTCTGACCCAAATCTAATGGAAATGCTGCACATCTGTAAGTCAAATGGGACTAAAGTCATCCATTCCAGGGACCTCAAGCTAGCCTGCGACATAAACAGGACCTGCTGGAGAGGTAGATACGTATCTCAGAGGTTGCCACTTCTCTGGAATAGGCTTCCAATCCACATTAAACAGAGAACCTCCATGACCCTGTTTAAGCTCAACCTGGATGACTGGATGGGAAACCATAAATTTCTGCTGGGGATTGCCCCGGCTTCTGTTCTGGATATGGGTCATCCTTGTTAGAAAAACCTTGGGCATAGATGATATCTCTCATCTAGTATTATATTGGGATTTAACATCTAGACTTGTAAAGATCCTGGAGTCAATAGACTAGTAACATCCTTTGAACATATTATAGAATATAATCAAAGACTTTATTCCGATACTTAATATAATAGAAACATTTATTTTGATTAGTTATTATTAATCTATATGCTGCTATCTATTTAATTGCAGTTTGTTGGAATCCATCCCATGATATTATTAATCTATTGAGCCAATTGTGGGTGATAAAAAAATTAATCAATGAGAATCAATTGATTAAAATATTGGCTTCTAGTTGTGTTAAGCCAGGAGGAGGAATATGTAATAGTGCAAATTTCTAAGATAAGGTAGATTTCTCATAACCCATTTTTTCTAACTTAACTATAAGGAAACACTATAGTTTGTAAGAACATTTACAACTCTGGAAAATATGTAACAAATCTGCTTTTTGATATTTACAGCCAGAGCAGTTTGGTGATAGTATAGGGTGGTATCTATTAAGTATATCTGGGGTCAAATATGCATTATTCACAATCATAAGCTGGGTATAAAGGAGATTTTTCTAAGATAATTTTGAGGTTAATTGAATCGAATGACTTCTTTGATTATGTGCAATTGCTGAGTAAAGATTAATAAATAATAACTGAGTTTTGGTATTTGAGAGATGTAATTAATTTGTATGTATTAGATATAATTTTCTTCAAGGTAAAAGCAGTCCCTAATTATTTACATAAGTTTTTATTATGGTCATTCATTTTAGGTAAATTTAAGAGTATTAAGGTTAGTTCTCTTGTTTGCCTTAATATAATAATATAACTTTTGAGAACATTTAGGGCAGTTCTCAAATCACTGAATGAGAGTCTTCTATATATAAATATATATATATATATATATATATATATATATATATATATATATATATATATAAATCCATTACACACTTATCTTTTAGTAGAGGGTGGGTAGAAAGAGTGAACATTTTATTGTTCAGTTTTAAGTCCGGATTTAAATGAATTCATTGAAACAACATAAATAATTTTTTTTAGGTCTAACTAATGAATTAATTTTTGAAAGATTATTATCTTGTGCCTTAAAAATTTATGTATTTTGAATGCACTAAATCCAATAAAAACAGTATCAGTGTGGCGATAAGTCTGATACTAATAAAACAACTCAAATCTCATTGAAAAAAATAATAACTGGAACCATGAACAGTTAAAAACTCAATTAAAATTTAATATAAATTCAGACTAAAATTCAGGAAATAAAGGCATCTTATTTCTTGAATTTTAGCCTGAATTTATATTAAATTTTAATTGAACTTTTAACTGTTCATAGTTCTGTTTTTTTTCTGTTTTTTATGACATATTTTGAAAGTATTAAAATTTTCCTTGTTAAGGAAAGCTTTAGGATTATGTTGATGTTTATGTGCATAATTATACCATAATTTAGCCCAAGTAGGACATTTGTTGCACACGGTACTGTGTTTTGATATCATTATAAGCCTGTTAGAGTTGATTATATCATAGTAAAGTTTAAATTCAGGAAGGCTCAGCCCTCTATAATTTTCGGGTAAGTTAGTTTCTTGTAGCTAATCATGATAGTTTTTGGAAACCATAAAAATTTCGAAAATTTTGCATTAACATTCTGAAATATTATGATGTATTACTAGACGAGATGAATCAAATTGAAACAGCAACCTTGACAAGATATTCATTTTGATAATTGCAGCTTTAGATAATAAAGAATAATTAAGTTTATTCCATTTAAGAATATTGTGCTCCATATTTTTCCATAGTCTCACTAGATTTTCTTGATAAAAAGAAATGGAATTGTGATGGAAAGTTATGCCAGGGTGTTTTAATGAATTATCTATCTTAATTTCAGATTTAGGTAAAAGACTAACCAAATTACATTTTTGGTTTAGAGGAAAAATAGAGGACTTGGCTAAGTTTAGTTTATAATTAGAAAATTCTGAGAAAATATCAATATTATGTAATATGTTTGGTAGTTCAGTGCTAGGTATAATGAAATAAAGATTAAGGTAATCAGCAAAAGCTGTTAAAGGTATGGGTGTTACACATTTCTAGTATGGGGTAAAATGTCATTTGTGTTCTAAGGGGAAACAATAGTTCTATATATAAATTACATAAATAGGGGGATAAAGAACATCCTTGTCTTGCTCCATTAATAATTCTAGTTGGAGAAGAGATGTATAAAGATGTGTGGGTGTTGCAGTTAAGAATTTTAATTAAATTAATGCATTTGTGGTAATCCAAAATGTGGCATGACTGAAAAGAGGATGTCTAAGTTTAAATGGTTGAAACCTTTCTGAAGCATCAAGCATGAGTGTAAATACTGAGTAGTTACAGTGTTTAGAAAGTGCAATCAGAGTGTCTAATGTTAGTGTATGATCATAAGTTTGTCTGGCTTAAATAAATCCAGATTGACATGGAGAAATAATATTTGGGAGTATTTTTTTAATGGGTCTATATCAGAAGAGTGAACACTTAAAATAGCAAACACTCTTCTATCGAAGCAAAAACTACGAAACCTCAAAATGTCGAAGGCACGGATCAGCAAATTTTTTCACTGGGAAAAAATTTGCTGATCCAAAAAAAAAAAAAAAAAAGAATCTACAGACAAAATAAAGTGGGGGGTTGTGTCCCCCACACCCCCAACTTAAATATAACAACTCTGACATCGCACCACAGTGGAGAAAACAGCAAAATCCCGAGAACGGCCCAACAATTTTTTTCCCCTGGGGAAAAAAAATTACTGTTCCATGCCTCCGACATTTTGAGGTTTCAAAATTTTTGGTTCGGTAGAAGAGCATTTGCTATTTTAAGCATTCACTCTTCTGATAGGAACCCAGTTTTAATCTTTTAGCAAGATTGAGGTGAATAGTTTTATATCTACATTGATAATATATATTGGCATATAATTTAAGACCAGAGTTAGATTTAGGAATAAATATAATTTTAGAGTTATTGAGATACAAATCCAAACTATCATTGCTGCTTATATAATTAAATGCACACAGTAATATTTTTGAAATGTTTTGAACAAAAGTTGTGTAAAATTCTGCTGTAAGATCATCTGGTCCAGGTGATTTACCCAGTTTAAGATATTTAATTGTTTGTAAAATTTCTTGCTGGATGAATGGTACTGCAAGAAGAATCTGTGGATCTTTATTAATTTTTGGAAATGTTAGGTGGTTTAACTAATTACATCCAAGTGACACCTCAAGGTGCATCTGCAGTTAACTCCTACTGACGTCTCTAGGCATCAAATATTGCTTGTTCATATTTGCATCAATATTTCTAAAGCCATGCTATGTACAAGGTTTTAAAATATTTCATCTTAAAGCTTACACAATAGTAAACTCAACTGCATTAATATTTGGCCTCTGTCTAGTGCAGGTAAATAGATATTAACTGTTGTTTTTATGATATTAATTTATATAGATGTAATTTTCACATTTTTCTAAATATCTCAACAACTAAGTAACACAGACAGAACTCCTTAGACTTGTATGAAAGCCCTCAGCTAGATCAATACAATGTTGCTGACAGTATGCGAGTAACATGAGTGGTTGCTGAGATATTATAAGTTGTTTACAAAATATTACAAATGTAATAGCTTCTATGTTTACTGTGATTTATAAAATTTGGTTTAAGACCTAAACCTAAAGAGTACTACCACTATAAAAATAGTCTGTGCTGAACAGTTTGCCATTTATAATTCTTTCATAATCCTTATGGTTCCAGACATATGAACATTTGTTTGAAATGCAAGGACATAATTTGATTCTGTCAAGACTTAGGCTCCACCCATTGGAAGTTACAGTGCAAACTTCCTGAGCTCCATTGGAGTCAGTGAGTTGCAAATTGGTTGTGTTCTTCTGGTGTAGAGAAAAGGTTATGCTTACCATACAAGTGTGTGTATAGTTGAACAAACATTTTTATAATCTCCTACCTAGAATTGCAGAGTTTATCTTGATATGAAATTTTGGTTATTATGGGAGCAGACTTATTGATATTTATACATCTTGCTAAAAGCTTGGAGGGAACTTGTGCTCATCCTAAATGTTTGGCAAGGGTTTTCATTTCATGGAAAGAATGTTGCATTTTATATATATATATATATATATATATATATATATATATATATATATATATATATATATAATTTCTATAACTCCGCATCAGATTTGTAATCAAGATAAAGTTCCTGTTCCAATCTGCACATCTTGTCTTTTAATACAGATTCCTTTAATCTATAAGATATTCTATAAAAAGAGGCTTCACATTTACAGGTACCTCTAATCTGGGTTTTAATGGCAGGCCACTGAATATCAACTGTCATTTGAGAATTAGAAATAATGCTATAAAGTTGTTTAATATACTTTTAATTTCATTTTTAATGTTCTCTTTTTGAAATAGGTTAGGATTTAAAGTCCAATTATAACTATTATTTTTATTTTGTAAGTATTAGGCCAATTAATAGTGGGAATGATTTTAAAGTGATCCAAAAAAGCACATGGGTTCTATATAAAAAGTATAATCAATTCTTAAAAGATTTCAGATATCAAATAAAAAAAATCTAATCTAGCCCACAATTTATAACAAGGAGAATACTAAGTAAATTTTAATAGTGAGGTTGCTTTGAAAAATAAATGGATCAAATAAACTAAAATCCGATTTTAAATCTGAGACTGTGGTAGATGTTTATTTATAAGATTTGCTCCTACTAGTTCTGCCCACTATAGGATCAGCAATGGTATTCCAATCCCCCCCAACAATATAATAATGGGTAGAATAATGCCTTAATGTCGTATATCTTGTCATAATAAATTCATGTCCATTAGTACAAGGTGCATAAATATTGAGACATAATAAGGATTTGTATAAAACCATATTCTTAAACATTATATAACACCATCTGCTTTTGATATCTGAGCTGTGTTACAAGATTATATCATTGAAGGATTTTTTTTTAATAATAATAGTAACTCCAGTGTTGTTTGATTTATTACCTGATTCAGTGATTACATTTAGCAATTTTCCCAGTGATTTGAGACCATTGCTTAGATGTCATGTAAGTCTCTTGTACAAATATAATTTCTGCTTTTGATTTTTAAATTAAGTAAAAAATTAAATGTCTCTTTTTATAGGGTTGGATCCCTTAACATTCCATGAGTCAGTTATCCACATCTATATTCCTATATATTTGTATTTAATGGGATGGAAAGAGAAGAATAAATATTGTATATCTTTAAGCAAAGATTTGAAAATAGGTTTAATGAAAAAGGCAGGTAACACTTAACACTTCCTGTCAAATAATCATGCCTAACCACGATTGTACAACTTCAGAAAGAGATTAATATAACAACGTATAAAAGATTAAAAATAGGCATAGAACAGAAAAAATGGTCCATTGTGTACCCTTCACAATTTATCTTATTTATAATAAAAGTCAAGATAAAAATTCCCTTTATGTGGGATAAGTAAAACATATCTGTCCTACAACACACTTATTTATATCTCTCAGCTCTCACATTAGATAATGTGGCTAAGTGAAAGAAGAAACAAGAAAATGAGACTTATAGCTTTGACTTAACAACACATCAGCTTTGCAGAATTTAGTTTACTAATATGAACATTAGGAAGTTTCCATAAAAGAGAGTTAAAACAATAACATATTTGATCTTAATATATATGTTATATTTCATGAAAGTAAAGTTATTTATCTTGCTACAAGTAGAAGAGTGGTTATTACAAACAGACTTCCTTAGCTGGAAATCAGGAAGTGCATTATCCAATTAACACATAGTGTATACTGACTCAAGAAGATTGCTGGTTCGAGGAATCAATGGTCTGCTCATCTGAAGGTCAAAACAAAGAATGCTCTCAAAAACCTCAAAAGGTAATGTCAACCAAATACAAGTCACATCTCCAATTAAACAGGCCTCCCCATCATAATAAATAAACAAGAGGACAAAAGAAAATAAAGCACTAACACCTCTGCTTAAGGAAAGCAACATTCATTCATTCATTCATTTGGGGGAGAAGTTAAAAAAATTAATAAAAGTCTGTTGAGCTTCCTTAAATGACTCAATTGTATATTTAGCTCTTTTGTGCTGGAAAATTAATGGTGAGGGGTAATGCATCTGAAATGTAATCTTGTTAGAAATTAAGTGCAAGCAGAATGGTGCCAGTTTTGTTGATCTTGTTTGATTGAATAGGGAGCTTTTGGGTGAAAGTAATTTTATTATTGTTCCAGTTGAAAACTTTCTTCTTTTTAGCAGCAGCAAGGATTTTGAAGACATCCTGACAGTTTAGAAGTTTAAGATAGATTTGCCTCAGTTTGTCAAGAGTAGGTGCCATTCTAATTGCCCAGTGCACTCTTTCAATGTTAATTTGGGTGGCTTTGGCATGGTTTTCCAGGAGACAGCTAAAAATTTGATATAAGGTTTCCAATAATTTACGTTGCTCGTATTTTTCTATTAGTCCCTGCACCAGTATGTTATTGCATCTTCTTCTTGCTTCTAAGTCTGGAATTTTATTTTGTACATCCCAAATGCTCTTAGCATTAGACTGGTAGCCCTTTTGGAGGTGATCAATTTTTATCTAATTTTTAATGGTTTTCACTTCTGTTGCTTCTAATCTGTTAGCAATTTGATTTATCGTAGTACCAAATGATTGTAACTGGTTGGAGAGTTGTTGAATTGCAGATTGTAGCATTTGAAGTGCTAGTTTTAAATATTCTTGTACAAACAGTTGATCTGTTTTAATTTTGGTTGATGCCTTTTGTCCTTCTCTTGTTTGGTAGTTGTGCATGCTTATAAGCAACCTCTTTCTCTGGGGTAGACACAGCCAATATCTTAGTTTTAGATGTTTGAGTGCCCATATGTTCAGCTTCATTCAACATCTTTGACTACAGCAGTGTATTTTAGATATAGAACTTTTTTTAAAGTTTTGCTTTGAATTTTGGTGATTTAATCTTAGGTTCATAAGTTCACAGGAGGTTATTAGGCTAATGGCCCTAGGGTATTTACAAGCCTAGCCATGTAAAAAAACAGTGTACCCTAACTTGACTGTAGTTAAATGGTCATTGTTAGCAGAGAGATTCTATGATCTGCACCGACTATCCCTGTCCATGAGAGACATAGGCGCCACCCCCGGGGTGAATTTATGGTCACCCATCCAATTGTCAAAGTTGCACTTAAATAGTGTCATTGAGGAGCTCTGCATCACATAAAGTGGGAGTTTATTCCGGAGGAGTGGCAATTTCTGGGACATACATCTGTTTCTCCAACATGTTAATTTAATGTCTCGGGGTTTGGAGAGATCCCTGGAGCAAGTGACTCTTGTCCCATTTGATTTGCGGATATGCAGCATTTCCATTAGGGCAGAGGCAGAGACTGCTCTGTAGGCCAGGCACAGGTCACCGCTCAGCAGCCTATATGACACAGAGTACAGTGACAGGGCTTTCAGTCTTTTTATGTAAATCATGTTTTGGAGCCCCTGAATTCTCTTGGTTAGAAACCTTTGTGGTCTCTCCAGTTGCTGCAATTGTCTGGTGAGATACATACAGAATTACTGGTCTGATAAGGGTCAAGTACCCTGGAGTTATAACCTATCAGACAACTAATTGATACATGTCTTCTTTTTTCTCAGAGCACAGAAGTCCTGGCTTGTGCTAAGATGATCTGACTCACCCTTTTCAGGTAAGTTTAATGAAATTTAATAAAAAACAGTCTGATGAGAGGTAAAGAGAATTATGTCTTTTAATATTTCATGACCATAGAGCTGCATTAGTAGTTAAACAATAGAAAAATGGCTTGTTTGTTGTGGAGCTAAGCTGACATGGTGCTCATAGGCTGGCCGCCATATTGATCCTTCAATTTTTGAAAATCTAATAACAATTATTTAAAAAAACAATGATAGCTAAACTGAAGCAATGCTTAGTACAAAGATGTGCATATCTTTGTGATAATCTTAAATTAACTACAGTACAATTAGTAAGATGTTGGTAGCTATGAAAGAAGGCAAGGGCCTGAGGATCATTATCACACTTAAAATGAATCACCAGAATTAACAAATTAAGTATGATGGGAAAATCAGTCATAATATCTGTATGTATGAATCCATGAGCAGCATCTAAGGATGTTGAAGTCATAATTCGACTGCACAGGCTTTGAGTACATGGGGTCTATATCAGATCATTGCAAACCCAAATCGTCAAATCACTACTCAGCGAACACACTTTGTTGAAACCTCACTTCACCGAAGGCCATTTAAACAAAGTTTTTCACAAGGAAAAACAACACTTGGCCAACCTAGTGAATGTCACAAAATTCTAAAAATATAAAACCCACCCAAGTGGAGGACTGCACCCCCACACCCCCCAAATAAATACCCCAACTCCAAGATCGCACTACAGTGGAGAAAATGTCAAATTCCTGATGACAGCCAACTGTCATTTTTCCCTGTGAAAAACTTCAATTAAAAGGCCATTCGATGGAGTGAAGTTTTGACAAAGTGTGTCCGCTGAAATCCGATTCGACGATTTGGGTTTTCAAAGATGTGATATAGACCTGAGTACACTACACCTTTAGTACCATATACCATTTGGTTTTAGAAACAAAAATCCCTTTGATAGCTCAGTTGGTAGAGTGGAGGACTATAGTAATTTCCAAAGTCATCCTTAGTCTACGAACTGCCTTTAGGTGATTGGGGGTAGGCTATGACTGGAGAATCTCTACTTTAAGTGGGAGGTTGGCATAATGGTTAAAGTGTTTACCTTACAGACACAAGGTGCAGTGTTTGATTCTCACATGGGGTATTTGGCTAGGCTTAAAATAGCCCACAATCAAAGAAGAAATAAAATTGCTGGAAAAATGTAGAGGAGAGTTAAGAAATGATAAAGGATGTGAATCTAGTGTCATGTGAAGAGAGGCTGCAGAGGTTAAAAATATTACTTTGGAGGGGAAGGGAAGAGAAGAGAGCAAAATGGATAGTTCAGGGAAGGGATAGAGGATTAAAACTTAGGAAAAAGAATGGGAGGGAAGAATTGCAAGGTAACAGCTAACTAGAATTAGATTTAGAATGCATGTGAAGAAATACTTTTTCATAGAGAAGATGATAAAAAATGAAGTACATCACTGAAGAAGACTGTGGAACTTGGGGGAAATTAAACATTTTTAAATTATAAGACAGAATTAAAGTTGAGGCAAGAGAAAGGTGTAACTGGGTAACAACAAAATATTGGTAGACTAGATAAATCAGTTGATCACTTTCTGCTGGCATAATCACATGGTTGTGACAAAAAGCTTCCTGGCTGCACAGGTCAAAACCAGTCCAATCAGAGAAAAAATATTTTTAAAGGAACAAACACAAAATTAATTGTGGACAGTATAATAGATGCTGGTCATGATTAACTCCGAGTTCTTATTCTCACCTGCTCCTTACTTATTTTGGGTGGTAGTGATGTTTTCAGCTGAACTATACATGGCTCTGTGGTGTATTGAGCAAAGTATTCCTTTTTAATACTTTGCAGTGGCTCTATTAACAGAAGAGCCACATGACAATTTTGTGAAACTGACACTCATTTCATTTCAGCAAGTAAATCCCATTGAATCAAGTCTCACTGAATCAAAGACCCAGGGGAAAATGTACCATGTTAGAAACTTAATAGCCAGCCAACCAAAGGAGTGTGTCAATGATTGGAAAGAAACTGAAATACCCCTTGGCAGATATGGAGAAAACTGCAACCTCCAGTCATACAGCAAATGGAGGTTTGAGGTGAGCCCTGCAGACAACAGGTAATAGTATCTGTGATGAGTTTCAGCTGTCAAAGCTAAAGTCTGCAATTAAGAAATGCTGTTTATTTAATCATAATAAACTGAAATCTGTGCTGTATAATTTTTGGAGAATTGTACTTTGTTTATTTTTGTGTGTATATATATATATATATATATATATATATATATATATATATATATATATATATATATATATATATATATATATATATATATATATATATATATATATATATATATATATATATATATATATATATATATATATATATATATATATATATATCTATATATATATATATATTTGCCCCTTTTTGTCAGATGTTCATTATATTAACAGTTACTTTGTGTAAAGCTAATTGGGTATAGGAAACATAAAGATTCTAATTCAGTAACTTCCTTTTCCAGCTTAAATTAGGTGTCTCAACTTTCTCTCTTACTTGCCATTCCAGTTTGCATACAAGCATATATGCGAAGCATGTTTTGAAGTGTTGCCATGACAACACATGCCTCTAATGTAAACATTGTACTGATTTTATTTTAATAGCTTATTAGAAAAGCATTTGTCAATTAAAACTTATTTACTGACTTTTTCAGCAGCCTGGTGTTTGCATCTCATTCCAGTAATGTTAACCAGTGGAGACTGTCTGTGGAGTAGGCTGAGGGCATTTTTATAACAGTTTGAAGAGTAAAACAGGACTTAAATTTTCTTCTAACCATTTAAAATGGTGTTATATAAATTCAGACAGTGAAGAGGAAATATTTGATACACAATGACTGACAAGATAAACTAACACAGCATGTTGGCATAATCCTGTAGAAACACAGGTTAATGCTGGTGCAAACCATGTGTTTAGCACCATGGAGGAACAAACAACAGGTGCACAGTGGGTGTGCCACTATATGTTTGAAGTTCTGCAGCATGCTGGTACTTCATGTCGGCTCTGGAATGTGGTATTCCTTTTTTGTTTACTGTTATTGTCTACCCTGGGCAGAATGCTCTGTAACATTGCAGACGTTTTCAGTCTGGTCACTTGTTCCTTCTTTCCTCATACTGGTAGCTGTGGCCACTGTGCATCATCAGTGGATTACCTCAGTAGATCTTCATAAAGTACAAGCTGTTGAAGTGTTTACTATTGCAATGATACTGCATGCATGTGGCATCTGTCTTAAACTATCCACTTTTCATCTATGTTTGGCTGTGTGATCCCCACCTTTCCAACTGTGTGTTTATCTGGTAGCATAATGGTTTAGTAGCAAGTTCTCTGATTTACACCTCGAAGGTTTGGAGTTCAATCCTGATCTTTAGCCATTGTCTCTGTATATTTTCCTTGTGTCTATATTTTCTCCAAGTTCTCTGGTTTCCTCACAAAAATGTGCATACTGAGTGGCTACATTAAATAATATTGTTTCTTTGTTTCACTCTCTCTCTCTCTACACACACACACACACACACACACACACACACACACACACACACACACACACACACACACACACACACACACACAAACACACGGGACCCTCACACATATGAATATAACATGGCTATGTAACGTTTAATCTAAAACTCATTTTGTATAAACTCAAGCTATCTCAAAGGTTAATCTATAATGCATTTAGTCTAATCAAATTTGCTGGTATGGTTTAGATTGTTAATATAACAGGAATTATGGGACAAATTAGTTTAGTGCACCATATGTACCTTGCTAATGCCCAGCCACAAGTTTGTATTTGTGCATCAGCAAAGATTCACTATGTGTGGTGTTTTCTCTTTTTTTGTTTCTATGTGATAGTGGGGTTAGTATTTTGAAGTAAGGCAGTATGAAAAAAAAAATTGGTAGGTGTATTTTCTGTTTTTTAAATGTTACATGTGTTTTAGATTTAATTTTTGATGTATTGTGAGTAGATGAAAAGTTTCTTAGAAGCAATATAGTATATATATATATATATATATATATATATATATATATATATATATATATATATATATATATATATATATATAAACTAATTATCTGGGACAAAAAAACTACTACAAGAAACTTCAGACTAATAATAATGACAACCCAAAACTATTCTGGAAATCTGTTAACTCTCTCTCCATCCTGGGTCACGAAACAACCCCTGCCCTGACCCTAGTTTAACTGCCAAGGAACTGAGCTCTCACTTCAACACTTTCTTCACAGATTCTATAGTCAAGCTAACCAAAACTTTCCCTACAAACAATCCTCCCAACTTCCTAAACTCTTCTAATGATGGTCACTCTATGTTTCAACTCAAACCAGTTTCCACAACATTTATAAAAAAGCTCTTATCCAAACTAAAGCCATGTTCCAATGCCCCCAACAACATTCCCCCCTCCTTTCTCAAATGCACAGCCGAAGGAATTGCTCTACCAATTAGCATCCTGATTAACCAATCCTTACAAGAGTCATACGTACCCAAACTCTGGCATTCAGCCTACATTCTTCCACTTCATAAAGGAGGTAAAAACAACTCCATTTCTAATCCCCCCCCCCATAGCCCTACTCTCTCCAATATCTAAAATTCTAGAGAAATGTGTCCACCACCAACTATTGCCCTACTTAACTGAGAATCAGTTACTTACACCCACCCAACATGGTTTCCGTCCCGGCCACAGCACCATAACTGCCCTACTCTCCTTCTTAGAAACAATTAATCAAGCCCAAGATTCTGGACTTCTTGTCTCGACTGCTCTGCTAGATCTATCTAAAGCCTTTGACACCATCTCCCACACTCACCTACTCTGCCACCTCTCCAACCTTAATCTTTCCACTAATACTCTTTCCTGGTTCTCCAGTTACCTCTCTGACAGATCGCAGGCTGTCAGATGGAAGGACTCTACCTCCTCCTTCTTACCTACTCCTACCGGCATTCCTCAGGGATCCATCCTCGGTCCCATACTTTTCAACATCTTCATAAACAACCTTCACACTGCTATCCCTGACTCAACAGTCATCCAATACACTGATGACTCTACCTTAGTCTGTGCCACCCCCAATTTTTCTGAACTTCTCTCCAAAACACAAACAGCTTTTTCCACTACAGAAAACTGGATATACCAAAACCATCTCTCCCTCAACTCCAATAAATCCAAAATACTAATTTTCCTCCCTACCAAGGCTGCCTCCTTTGACAAAAACACTTTCAACATCCTCAGCCAAACCAACACCCCTATAGAAGTGGTACCCCATGCTAAACTCCTTGGCATAACCATTGACGAACGCCTTAAATTAGACCTCCACATACAACAAAACATAAAAAAACCCACCAAAAGTTAGGTATGCTCTACAGGAATAATCTATTTCTTTCTAAATCCTCTAGGTATACCTTAGCTACCTCCTACCTCCTTCCCTCTCTACTTTATGGTGCCCCTCTTCTAACTAATCTGTCTGCCTCCCTCTCCTCTAAACTTGAAGCTTGCTATAATAAAATCTCTAAATTCGCCACTAAATCCAAAACCTCAACTCACCACTGCCTCACCCTTCAATCTCTAAACTGGTTAGAACTCCCTAATCACCTTGACTACCTTCAACTTACAACCACTCATAAATTAATTTTCTACCCAGAAAAATGCCCAGCTCTATCCAACATCCTTCCACCTTACATCCCCAACCGATCATTAAGATCTGAACACCAAAATCTAATCTCCATTCACAGACCTAAAGATCCCGCTGGCCAGCAACTTCTATCCTTCTCTCTAGGTAGAAAATGGAACTCTCTCCCTCCTTCTCTTAGCACCATACCTAACACAGAATACTTCAAAACCCAACTTTTCTTACACCTATCTTCAAAATGGAAATGTTCTTGCTTTCACCCTACTTAATTTCTAGGCTACCCTAAACTAAGCCCCTCTACTCCTGCACCTTCTGCACTCTAATTCTTGCTAATGGTTTTATCTGACTCTCCCACGGCTTTTCCCGGTTAGGGTTCACCACAGCGGAACTCCAGTCCGCTAATGATTGGTAGTTGATTTTTACGTGCCGAGTTACCAGCCCTGATGCACAACCTTCAACGAAGGTACACCCATTCACGCATGTCTCCACGCAGAAGACACTCTAGCTGAGAATCGAACCAGACAGCATCTTACTGTGAGGCGACAACGCTACCGCAGCACCACCACCGCGGGTCATCTACTGCAAATTCCGTAGTATATATTAATTAATAGTCATTTATAATGCCATGCATGGAATGCTGTTTCTTTTCCTACACAGCTAGCTATCACAGTAAACTTGCTTTAAGCACAATGGGCAGATTCCAGAAGTGAACCTTATTATCTATACATCTGATTTGCCCAGATCCATATTGACTTGCCACCAAATAATGCATGCTAAGACTACTTACAACACAGCACCCAATTCAGTTTTCACAGATTACATATTGACTACTCCTCACCTGGGTAACTAAAGTTTCCTTTATTAGCTCATAATCCTATTCCTTTATAACCTCTATCCTCTTCTACATAATAAACCTGTCTACCAGACCTTCTCAAATGCATTCCTATCTTAATCCCCCATTTTTTCTGATCTCCCCTCTTTATCCATTTCCTTCAGATATTTTCCAGCACTCTCTTGTAACCAGGTTCTGTGCCAGTATGTACCCTAGCATTCCTACCCTCACTTTCCTTGACTCATCGGCTATACAATCTCTCCCCCTATTCTAGCTTTAACTATTATCTACCTTCTGACTAATGTTTCACATCTTACCTTAATTTTTATTCTTAACATCTACACTGTAATAACCATCTTTACCCTTTGCCTTATAAGTGTATCTAATGTTTACTTGCCACATATACCTCATATGAACTGCTGACATACTAAATGTTTTATACTTGGAATTTTATATCATGTATAATATCACTACCAAAGAAATAACTGCTTTATCTTTGTGTAGTGTTACTGCAGAAAAATTACCTGTTTGTTTCTAGATGTCTTAAGAACTGTCTATGCAATTTCCAATGTTGTTGTTTGTCTTTCGGCTTTTCCTGGTTAGGGGTTGCCACAGTGGAACTCCGGTCCGCTAATGATTGGCAGTTGTTTTTTTTTTTATGGTGTTGAGTTGCCAGCCCGATGCCCAACCTTCAACAAAGGCACGCCCATTCAATGCATGTCTTTTGAATGCCCACTTAACCACGGGGAGGACATGCAGACTCCACACAGAAGGCACTCCCAACCCAAGCCGAGAATCGAACAGGAGAACCTCTTGCTGTGAGGCAACAACGCTACTGCTGCACCACAGTGGAAATGCAATATGCAATGTATCTTTGTAAAAAAATTGTTTTGTCATGAGTATCTTAAATGTATCTGCTTAAGCTTTTCTTCCAAGCCACCACTGAAAATTGTCTTTTGCCTAGTTTGGACTTTCTTGGTCAAAAAGGATAGCTAGATAAATAAATGCATATATCTTAGAATTGTACACATTTCTTTTGAGATTAATTCATGTCTTCTCTTTTATATTATTGCTATTTCATCTCTACAAATATCAGAAGCGATTCCTGTACTAAACAGTGCAAATCAAACTTAATGAGTATCTTATTTCTTTATATGTACAATGATCACACAGTTCACTAAAATAAATTAACATTTAAGAGTGCTGGTCTTGAAAATGCACAACTTGATATGATGTTGCATTGCAGTACAACTTCAAAGTAAGATCACCCAATTGTTATGTCATTTCTGGTGCTGCAAGAAAGCAACGGTGTTATTTAATATCAATCAGATCAGAAATTTAGATTGCTTTAACATAAGGAGTCAGAGGTTCATCAAGCAGCACATTTTCATTTTATGCCAAGTAGATTAGAAGAACATGGGTTTTATCCCCACACCAGGTACTTAGATTAATGTTCCAAGGAGACATTGCATTCATGAAGTGCTATTTATCAGATAGAACATTCAACAAAGTCTGATTTATCTGAACTGGTGGTAGGTTAGGCGGATGTTAAAGTTATCATGGCAATTATCAAAAAGAAGAGGTGGGGCATTTTATTAAAGCATTCAAGGTTTAAAAATACCACATTTCTCCCAAAACAAATCTAACTTTTCATTCTGCTTTCACTGTAGGTATATTAAACAAATTACTACACTGAAACTCACCCCTACATCATTCAACAACATACTAATTTTTCAAAAACAACAACAACAAAATAAATAATATATTCACCCTTTCTTTCCCCATCAAACAAAATCAGTACACATATAAAAAAATAAAGCAAAACAGGTTTGGATTCGTGAAACTTGTCTCCATGGAGCAAGGCTTGTTTATAGCAGAATTGTGTATCAAAGAACTGTGTGATTCATAAACAATGCTGCACAATGGGGTAAGACCTTGTAAGAGGTCTTATCCCACTATGCAGCTACGGTATTCTGTACACACAGTACACATGCAAATGACATTCCCAGATTTATATATGATTTAGATTTAACACTACACTGCTTCATATAGACTGGTCCCAACTGCACTCCTTATGAGACTAGAACCATGAATCTGCATTTGGGGTGCTGTGGCTGACTGCAACAATCTCCATTCCCTGTTGTTGGGTTGCTTAGCAACACTGAACAGTGATAACAGCACTAAGTTTAAAAAAAATCCTTTGCATGGTAAGAAAAACCCTTTTGTCCACAGATTTCCCTGTTACCAGCCCCACACAGTGTTGCTGCCAACTACCTAGAAATGTGAGCTCTTTTCAGATTCCCTTATTACCATAATACAATAATGACCCTTATCTTAGCTTGACCATCATGCCTAATGAATGAATGAAAGAGTCTTTTGTATCACTGGGTGGTATGACAACAGAGCAGAGAGCAGCAGGGAACAGCTACTTAGTAACTATAGCAGACACAACATACCTACCTAGGTAGTTGTTCCTTGCAATGCTGTAGATCACTGTCATGCTACACAATGATTCAGCCTGTAGCGCTAGTGAGCACAGAAGAACACTATGTACTAAACTCATCAATATTCCGGTGCAGACATTTCCACCCTGTGGTTAAAATAAATTTTTTGAGAACAATATCATGGCATCTCCTTCTTACTTTAAGTATACCTTAAAATTCCCATTGCCTGTTCATAACATTCTGAAAAAATGTTTTCATATCAAAATTTATATTTATGTTATATTATGTTTTTTTACTGACATCCTCTCCTTTATTTCACAGGGCACCATCCAATTATTTTCTCTCTTATAAAGGCATGACCAATGGAAGCTTTCTTTCCATATCAATAAGTTCCATTAAAAGTCATAAGTGAAGCAAAATAAGTGGTACCATGCCTAGCCTCAGAACCAAAACTGGTTATTTGGTGCCCTGTGCAGTTTCCCAATCCGGTGTGCTCCTCAACATTAATTTGAAGAGCAAAAAAAAAAAAGTCCTCTTCAGGGCAAGCACAGTCTGTAAACAGCTTCCTACAGCTAAAATACCAATACCACCAAAATTGCTTCAGCATTTCAGCCATGACTGCAAATACAGTATTGGCATTTATTTCTGAATACCGGTGTGTTGCCCCTGCACTGGCCAAGTAATCATGGAGCCTCAATCCTCACCACTAACACCAGTGAGGGACATGCACATTGGGAGGATAACAAGTACACACATAGTAAAGTACAATTTCCCTAAGAGCACACAGAGATCACAGCCAGTCTGGGGCTGGTTTCTCCCTCTTTCTCCAGATTCCCAATAAGACTCCCCACTGGCACAGCTATAGGGTTAAGATCTAAGTCAAGTGGTCAAGCCAAAACCTCCAGCACTCTCTCTGTCCAACCAGTGCTTTGTGTCCCTGCCCAAGTAGCTGACACACACGCACATACACACACACTTCTATCTGTAGACATCCTGTCTTCTTGCAGAGATAAACGCAGTCGTAAAACTCTTTATTTGCTAACTTATTTTCTCAGATTTCTGCAAGTTAACTGTGTATGTTCCAGCCTCTACCATCAAAACATACATTTGCATAGGTATATAGTTTATATACATTTCTGTTCTTTTCCAGTAGGTACACTGTGGTTACATTCTTGAAGCTCAGTACATAACATACAGTTCAACACACAGTTCTCCACCAGTAGTTTAATATCCACATAACAAATAGTTCTCTTACATTTGCAAGACAAGCCTAGAGATCATATTAATATTCACAAATGACATATGATTATTTACAGCATTTCAGATAGCTGGGCTGGCAGTGTCACATTTATATATAAATCATATTGATATTTTCAAGTGACATATAATTATTTAAAAAATTCCAGCTAGCTGGGCTGGCAGCATTTCGGTTTGTCACAGCCAGGACTATACTAATAGGTCATAGGTGTTTATTAAGTTAATGACCACAAGGACTTTTTAAGCCTAGCCATGCATCCTACATCTCTGACAAGTTCTTGTACGCTTGATAAGTGTAAGCAGGGGCTTGGGAGAGGAAATATTTACAAACAGGGCCCTGAGAAATTAACCATTTATAGGCTGCCTGTGTCCATTAGAGACATAGATGCCAAACCAGGGATACATTTTCTATGCACCATCGAATTGTTCAAGTTGTACTTTAATTAGGTTAGGGAGGAACTCTATTTCACATGGATGTGGATCATGTTCCAGAAAAGGGGTAATCTCAGGAATACATACCTGTCTCTCCAGCAGGTCCTATTTATATCACAGGCAAAGTTTAAGTCTTTAGAATGGGTAATTCTGGTGCTGTTTGTTTTGTGGATGTGCAGGAGGTCCATCAAAGTGGGGTCTAACAATGCTTCATATGCCAGACATAGATCACCCCTCAACAGCCTGTAGGAGACAGAATATATATAAAATATATATATATATATATATATATATATATATATATATATATATATATATATATATAAATATATATATATGTATATATATAAAACTGGGTTTTTTTAACCCCTTACCCCAAAAACTATACTCATCTTAATGACATTTTCTTTTTACACTTCTTGAAATAATTATGCTATACTCCTGATTATTGACAGTGTATAACATTGTATTGCTACTTAATGCCTTGTAATAATCCTGTAACATTGCTGTTTAATGCTAATTTATAATGAAAATTGTATAATATGTTGGAGCTTTTCTGCCCTGGCCTTCACTGAAATAGGGCTTTTCAGCACAGTCGGACAATACTGGTCAACAAATGTAAAATAAAATAAATAAATAAATATAGGGACAGAGCCTTGCAGCAGACTGCATAGGATGTTACTTATGCCCTGTATTCTTTTAGTTAGGGTTAGGCACATACCAAAGGAGGCATTGTACTCAATAATAGGTCTATTGAATGCTGAATATAGTGGAACAATGACTTCCTTGGACGTAGATGCCATACCTTTTTTTTATAAGTTGCACAACCAAGAATGATTTTTCACCACTGTAGACACTGTCTCTGTATGTCCCTACATCCCTGACTACTGGGTCATCTCTTAGGGGTGTGTTGCCAGTATGACAGTTACCAGGGATGGATGAATTCCTAAAGGATACTATTATGCACTTTTTGGCATTTAGTTTTAGTCCATGGCTTTGACACCAGTTATTCGTCTGTGTCAGCCCTTCTTAGAGAACATTTGTGTCAGTGTGGGGATTCAATGACAGCTCCTAATTTGCAGTCATCTGCAAATTTAGTCAGTCAGAAGCCATTGACATTGGCTTTGACTTCAGAGAAGTAAGTGCCAAAAAGGAGCAGTCCCAGGACTGATCCTTGAGGGACTCTGCTTATGACTGTCCTATTTGTAGAAGTGGACTCCCCATTTCTAACTTCCTGGGTCCTGTCTGTGAGACAGCTAGATATTGACTGGGTGACAAAAGAGTTTGTACCCAACCTCTTGAGTTTGTCAACAATGCCCAAGTGGGGTATTGCATCAAATGCCTTGGTCAGGTCACAGTATGCAGTTTCAAGCCATTTTCCCCTCATCCATTGCTTTGGTGATCTTCTCAGAGTCGTACACACTAAGCTGAATAGACATGACCTACCTTTGACAAAACCAAATTGAGTTGGGTCCAGTGTCTGGAGGTTTCCTATGTCATTACTGATCATCTCCATGATAATTCTTTCCATGGCTTTACATATGAGACTAGTGAGACTTATGAGTCTGTAGCTTCCAGGGTCTGTAGATGGCCCACCTTTGTGCAGAGGTATGTCTGATGCTGTTCTCCATTCATGAGGCATGAAGCCTGTTTGGAGGCTACAGTTAAATAGCAATTCCAGACAACCTGATAGGTCATGTCTCATGCTATTTAGAAGGCATCCTGGAATATTGTCTGGGCCCAGTGATGTAGTGTTCTTGACTCTAGAGACAGCATTAAGGAGCTGTTCCCTAGTGATAGCAGGGAGAGTTATTTTTGATAGTATTTCCTGAGGGAAGGTTTAAGGAAAGAGAGTGGTAGAGTTGGAGCTGAACTTGTTGGCCAGTAGGTTTGCTATATCTTCTGGCTCAATATAGGTGGCTCCATTAACAAGGAACTCTACACACAATTGTGCATTGCCTTTGAAGTTGTGGAAAAAGCTAAAGAATGCCTTATGGTTGTCCTTAGTCTAGCAGGAAAATTTTACCTCAGATTTGACTTTGGTAGACTTTATCAGCCCTCTGAGTTGTTTGTTAATTTGATGAGAGTGCTTTTATCCTTCTGGGTGCTGCACTTCCTAATTTTTGCCATGATTTCTTCCTTCTATTATACAGCCTACTGATGTGATTCCCCCAGGGTGGCTTGTTTTTTGAGTTAGTTCTGTACTTCTTCCTGGTGGATATAGCTACCTCTATGCAGCTATTAACATGCTTGTAGATGGTTTCTGTGAACAGTCCCACATAGGCAGCAGTGTTTTCAGGGTTTAGGGGGAATTGACATTTTCCCAGGTTATCACTTAAAACTAGGAGGTTAGCCTTAGAATAGTTGCTGAATATTCCAGGGTTAGTTGAGGTTCCAAGTTTTGTTTTTACTTCAAAGGAGACCATTTTGTGGTGTGATCTTACGACAGAAGACATTAGACTAGGGAGTGTGCAGCACTCTCACATATTAGTGGGGACCATATCCAGTATGGGTGCACCCTTGGTTGTTGTATTGACAATCTAGTCCAGGTAGTTTGTGTTTACGAAATCCAGGAATCTCTGTGCCTGTATGTTTGGTGTCTTATATGATTCCTAATGTACCACTGGTATCTGCCGATCATGCCCACTAACATCCTGCACCTGGGGCAGGTGTCTGCTTCTTAGTTGTGTCACTGCCTTGTCTCATTTTCAGACAGTGGAGAACTCCTTTTTAATTGAGTTCAGTCGTGATCCCCAAATAAATGAAAAAAAAAATATGAATCCAGTGCCTCTTTTTTTTCCAAAAACTCCAATACGCATACCTATTTCTATGTATCTATTATTTGTATCTCTATCTCTATGTAAATATGTATGTATGTATGTATGTATATATATATATATATATATATATATATATATATATGTATCTGTCGTTTTGTCATCAAAATGTAAAACAGCTATGCAACCTTGGAAGGTTGAAAGGCACTCTTTCAAGGTATCATAACATCGATTTCTAAATGTTTGAGTCCACAAGAGTGAATGTTAGTGTACAGTCGCTCTTGTGGAGTCATCATTTTGAATGGAGTTCCCAGTATAGTGCATATTGGGAAATTTACCCCTTCCTTCCCTGTAGTGCAATCTCAGAGCTTGTATATAAGTAGCAGGGGGTATAGGGGTCCCCACATGGGGGGTGCAGGGGGGCTTGCTCCTCTGCAAAATATTCATAGCACATAACTGGAAGTGTAAGTAGTTTGGTATATATGTATATGGGTCCTTATCAACAGGACAAAAGCTCACAAGAGCAAATGTTAAACGACTGAACAGGGAATATTAAAAGCCCAGAATGCTGAAAAACAAAAAAATAAAACACAATACCTGCTTTTTATACAGACTCTGAGATGGCACTAGACTGAAAGCATCACAACCCCAACCCCTTACAATTAAGGTCTTTGTTGTTTGACCTTCTAGATTTTTGAGATTATTTGGTGTGGGATATTTTCAAAAAGAAATACCAAATACACCATTCAGACCAGAAAACTGTACTATCAAATTGAGTGAATGCCACCAAGTTCAGGATAAGTAATTTTTAAATCAAGAAATAGTAGTTTTATCTTGCAAAGTGGTTGTTTTACTGAATATCAAATATTTAACCCTAGAGAATGTTTTTTCTATAAAATATGACTAATTTCGAATCCTCTAGAACCATTTAACTTTCCAAAGCCATTTGTCAAGTCCTCATGGAGGCAGAGGTTCATGCATTTAAGTACTGCTGCTAAATTAGACAAAGAAACTGAAATTCAAGAAAATACTTTGGTGTTTGCTATGAGTAAGGAAGGGGAAGCATTAAGCAGTTCATTTTCATTTTTGAGCACAAGAGTGTTACACGAGTCAAATTAGTAAGCTCAATGAACATTGAGCCTCATTCAGTAAGGGTTGTCACAAATGTATGCCCTAACATAGACTGCTGGTGGTGGTGACTGTTTCTGATTCAGATAGAGGCCTACCACAGTGATCCTACTCTGTCTATACTATTACTATAGTCGGCTATCTCCTTGGCTGAGTTATATGCTAATGAGGCATTCTGAGAGAGTAGCCTGTGTTAATTAGGCATGTTATCTTCCCTGTAAATGTGGTAAGGCATTTGTGTAGCTAAGTGATTCAGAGAATTACTCTGCTGCGTAAGTTAGCTCAACTGGCCAAATTAATTAACTCAGCCAAAAGTTCACTTTTAACAATTACTTTCAATGGGAGAGATTGCATTTCAGTTTAGCAAGCAGTGGTGAAATGTGTGTGTGTGTGTGTGTGTGTGGTTGCATGTGTGAGTGTATGCAGAGAAATGAGTGGTCTCAGGTGTGTGTGTGTGTGTGTGTGTGTGTGTGTGTGTGTGTGTGTGTGTTTGTGTGTGTTTGTGTGTGTCTGTGACTGTGTCTGCTTGGGTGGTCACAGTAGGGGGGTTATTTAGGGGTTAGGTGTGTGTGCACATATGTGTGTGTGTGTGTCTATGAGTAATATTCTGTGAGGGGGTTTGTGTGTGTGTGTGTGTGTGTGTGTGTGTGTGTGTGTGTGTGTGTGTGTCTTTGTGTGTTTGAGAGGGAAGTATATTGTTTTAGAGCACTAAAACAATGGAGTGCAGTTGCTGGACACTGGGTTTTAGTTCCTGATAAGCTTTTACTTGTAGATGTGGTACTGCCTTGGGAAAGTACATCTATTAATTGTATTCATTGATTAACCAGGTAAAACCAGGGCTGGCATTAGCATTTTGGGGGCCCCAGCAAATGTCAGTTTGGGAGACCTCCTTGACACTTCAGTCTAGGTATCACACTGCTGCTGCCAACCTTCCAAACAACATGTTAATTCATGCTGCAGACTTTTAGGAGTAGTACGCACAGACTGACCTGTAGCTACAATGCTCTTACATGATGACATGACTGTGCACCACACTATGTTGGCCCATCTCACAGAGGGACATTCACAATTACGGGCATTTAGTTGCAACAATGATACATTACAGCAACTGTATGTGCAGGGCTGGACTTAAGTGAAATGGTGCCCTAGACACTGCCTATTGTAGCCCCCCATGAACACACACACACACACACACACACACACACACACACACACACACACACACACACACAGACACACGTGTGCACACACACACACACACACACACACACACACACACACACACACAGACACATGTGCACACACACACACACACACACACACACACACACACACACACACACACACACACACACACACACACACACACACACACACACACACACACACACACACACACACACACACACACATATATATATCCACCAGTTTTCTCCCTATCTTGGACTCTCCACAACATTACTTTTTTTTCTTCCATTTCTTAACTTTTGCCTTACTAATCAGCTTTTTCAAGTAGCCATGACTCCCTATGTCTCCTTTAAGTGTGCATTTTAAAGTTTTTTTTTTCTTTTTACACAACCTTTTTATCCGATGATGGCTTGAACAGAAATTATGGTTAAGGAAATAAATTAACTGTTGCTGTTCAGCTTTAGTTTTCTTTGCATCCTTTCAACATGCCTTTCATAAGTAAGACAGCATTGGAGTAACTGTTTAGGAAATAACTCAATTAAGTCAAGATCCTCAGAATCCCTGGGGTAGTAGATGCTCTGGGATGCATTTTAGATAATTTTCCAAACCTTTTAATCCAATGGTGGCCTAAACAAAAATAATGAGTAAGAAAAGAATTTTATTTATTTTTTTCTTAGAAGGAAGACATAAGTTGTACCCAAGGCTTATCATTCAAAACTGACAAAATAGTACCTCATAATAAACCAACAAGACAACTGTGAGGGTACACAAATCCTGCCTGCTGCCCCCCCCCCCCAAACAACTCAGTCATTGCCTGGGCATCTCTCTAATGTTATTTTTGGATGAATGCAGGTGTTTAAATGGCCACAGTCAAGTATTTTCAGGGTAACCATTTGAAATGTCGGGGACCCTGTAGAGTGAGTCCTGAAACATGGAGACTGAATGGACGAAAAACAGACTTACATATTCTAAGTCTAAAATAGCTGTTTCTCAAAATATTCCCTTTTCTCTCAGGTATGACAATCTTGGAGTTGTTATATATAAGTTTGGGGTGTGTGTGGGGCTTGCCCCCTACATCAGAGGTGCAGGTCAGCTTAACTCCCTGCAAAAATATGTTTTAAGGAGAAGAGCAATCTTTTAGATTTGCTGCTTTCCCGGGGTTTCTGGTCATTTTCATCTTGTCAGCACACAGCATTTTGAGTAGTGACATTTCAATAGGGAGCTTATTTCAAGTGCCTGCTGTCATACATATACATAGCATGCCTCATCACTACTTACACATACCCCACAAAGTCAGCCACTTGTATACATGTTTAATGTACGATGGTAAAGTGAAAAAATAATAATTACAGTAATGTGTTCCACTTTGTTGCTACAAGATAGTACACTCACTCAACACTAGCTTTAATAGCCATCTTAGTACACCTCTGTGGTCTTTGAGGAAAGTACAAGAAGCAATGGCCACACTGTCTTCAGCTCAAACACAAGCTACAATGACATTCTGTGCACACTTCTAAGGTTTTATTGTGATGAAAATTAAAGTAACGACCACACAAACCCCTGCCTCCCATACAACCTACAGCACCCTTTAGTACACACATTTAAACAAAGCTGGTTTTAGAACGGGTTCTGTTGAGGGCAGACACTACCACTAAGTCCATGTCAAAATCCATTTATATAGTCTGGGGTGTGGGCGACACCAGACTCTTAGAAGCTCTAAGTGTTTGAATGTTATGTGATTTATTTTATGCCTTGCATTTGAAATATAATTAAGTGCATTTTTTACTGCTACTCTGAATAGATATGCATGCCCCCGGCATTATTTTGTGTATGTACAGTTAAATCAGTGATATTTTGCACACACACACACACACACACACACACACACACACACACACACACACACACACACACACACACACACACTGCACATTCACCTTCAGGGAAATGGGATGAATTCCATTTCACCTGCTTCATGTTTCTGAAGTGCTGGTGTTAATCAGAGCACATGGATAGATGCACACACAAACAGGGAGGGTTTGCTGATTCTAGATTATAAAAAAAAAAAAAAAATCATAGCACAGAACTTAACCAGAGTAAAACACTATGAAATGGTAGGGATACTAACTGCATCACAGAAGCAATAAACAGTTGATTTCACACACATCCTTTTTCTGCCAGACAACCAAATATAGCCAACTATCATGTTTAAGGTCTATGTTTGTGATGGTAAATGAAAGAAAATATGGCCAACTTGTTACTCTTAAATACACTGTAACCATGCCCCCACATGCACACAGGCACACACATATACACACTTGTAATAGCACTGCTAAAGATGTTTGTGCTAGAAAGTGAAAGAAATTATAGCCAGCTTGTTACTCTTACACTGCATCTCACACACACACACACACACACACACACACACACACACACGAAACGTCATATCAATACTAGTGCAACACTTATTTCAGCAAATAGCTATACATTTTGCAAGTACTACCCCAACAGATCAGTGAATGTTGTTTAGCAGTTGTCAAACAATAGCAGAGGTAAGGCACTTTTATTTACCTCACTGAGGAGTAATGCAAAGCTGTCATTGTTCCTGATTTTGCCTCATTATTTTCCCTGTCCCCAGTAAAAAAAAAGTTTAATTTGCTGATAAATCATTCAACATTACAGTCAATATCCAAACATCAACATTTCATACTAATTATTGTTCAGAAAATGCATGTTGATGCAAAATGTGTTATTCTAGTCACATTTTAAGTGAATTAGAGTAATATTTAAAAAGTGTTCCTGATTTTGAATCTTTATTCTGCTATTAATTTTGGCATTGCCCAGACTTAGGTAAGGACTGAGATCAGTTGTTTTAGGCTGTTGAACTCTAGTGCTCGCCCTGCTCATGTTCATTCATCAATTATCAGCTTTATCCAAAAGGGTTATATCATGGTTATAGCACAACCCTATTTCAGATAAGGAGTGTAATACAAAAATATATATTATTTTATTTATCCCAGCCAGCAGCAGTTTTTTTCTTTAGCAGCTTACACTTTTAATTCTCTGTACTAAACTGCCAGAAAGTTGCAGTTTAATTTGCGTATGTGGTCTTGTAGATTCTGAGGAATGTTTGAAGTTTTGCATTTTTTTCCAAATGTACTTGCATTATTTAGGATAGCAGTTTAACTCACTCAAAACCTAAAACACCTTTTTTGGTATACTTTCATTTCACACCCATACTGCCTTATGGTGTCCAGAACTTTTTTCATTTTGGCTTCTTTGACTAAGTGACTTACTAGCCAATAACAGGCAGTATTAGAAAGGGCAAGGAGTTATTAACAAATGACACTAAGATTGTTAGCCTAAGACATGGGTCTGCAACCTTCACTATCAAAAGAGCCATTTTGGCCTTTCTCCTACCAAATAAAATTCATCTGGAGCCACAAAACATATTTGACCCATAAAATGAAGATAACACAATGTATTAAGCTGTTCGTTTAGTTATTATACTATATATATATATATATATATATATATATATATATATATATATATATATATATATATATATATATATATATATATATATATATATATAGTATAATAACTATATATATATATATATATATATATATATATATATATATATATATATATATATATATATATATATATATATATATATATATATATATATGGTTCCCATTCAGAAGCCTGAAACATCATAAGCCTGAAAATCAAAATCCTGAAACCAAAAGCCTGAAAATTCAGAATCCTGAAAACTCAAAATCCTGAAAGCCCAAAATCCTGAAAGACCAAAATCCTGAAACTCAAAATCCTGAAAACACAAATAATGCTAATATGTCACTATAAAGACACTAATATCTACCAACTGACCCTGACCCTAACCCTAACCCTAAGGTCCGTCACTATCGCACACTCACCTGACCCGCGCCCTAAACCTAACTCACTTAAATCGCCCCTAACCCCAATATTTGTCACTATTGCATACATGCCTAACCTGCACCCTAACCCTAACTCACTTAAACCGCCCCTAACCCTAAAATAAAACCAACCGCACACTTACCTGACCCCAACGCATGACCTAACACCACAGGGCTAACAATAGCAAAGCCACAATGACATCAGTATGTCTATTTTGTGTTTTCAGGATTTTGAGTTTCAGGATTTTGGTCTTTCAGGATTTTGGGCTTTCAGGATTTTGAGTTTTCAGGATTCTGAATTTTCAGGCTTTTGGTTTCAGGATTTTGATTTTCAGGCTTATGATGTTTCAGACTTCTGAATGGGAACCATATATATATATATACCCACGGTGGTGGTGCTGCGGTAGGGTTGTCGCCTCACAGTAAGACGCTGTCCAGTTTGATTCTCAGCTAGTGCGTCTTCTGCGTGGAGACGTGAGAATGGGCGTACCTTCGTTGAAGGTTGTGCGTCAGGGCTGGTAACTCGGCATGTAAAAATCAACTACCAATCATTAGCGGACCGGAGTTCCACTGTGGCGATCCCTAACCGGGAAAAGCCGAAAGAAACAACATAGATATATATATATATATATATATATATATATATATATATATATATATATATATATATATAAAGAACTATGTTTATAAGAGCAATATTTAAAATCTGTTCCTATTTTTGTCTCTTTGTTGAGATTTATATTGGGATCGCTTGATTGCTGTCAGACAGTGTGTGTGTGTGTGTGTGTGTATGTGTGTGTCATACCTTTCATCCTCTTAGAGCAAGAAATCTGGACAAAGCCATAAATAATGGGGAAACAAATGCCCAAAAATAGGGACACTTTTTAAATATTGCTCTTACAAAATTACAAAGTTGATAGAACAGGTTTTGCGTTAGCATGAATTTTCTGAAAGGTATGAAGTCTGAAGCTCAAATGTGTGTCTATACTTTGTGACTTCAGCCCTAAATAATCTACAAGGAAATGCCAGCTAGTGATGAAAAACACAGCTTTATTGTGCAAACCAAATATATGGTAAAAATTCCACTTTGAAATACTAACATCCACAATCCACAAACCGAGGGATGAACCAACAGCATAAAAAACAGAAAGTGAACCTTAAAACGAGTTAAGCGCTTTCATCCCCAATCTAGGGACTTCTTCAGAACTATTCCCAAATCGTTTTCCCAGCATTCTTATAGCATTCCAATTAAAAGGGAACTACACTAAAAACCAGAACATATAATAATTGACTAAAATAAATACATGTAAAGGTAATGTGTGCAGGAAATAATCAAATATCCTATAAAAATATACAAAATAAGTTAAGAAATATTTAAAAACTTAATAAATGTTTACATTAAAAATTAAAAATTATATATGCATGTTAACCCATTATATTTTTAATTTTTAAATAGCAGCTGATATTAACTGCTTCATTAATGCCAGGGTACCTGGTGGCATCCAAGGTTAACTGCCACCTCAATTCATATACATCAATGGCCTCCCTAGGTGTACTCCCCTGTTCACCTGATTTTAACTGCTGTAAAACCAAAATTTTAAATGAATGACCAGGGTACTCTATTAAATGTCTACTAAGGGCATTAGAATCATTTTTGTGTCTAATGTCCAGTGAATGTTCATAAATCCTAAATCTGAACTTCCTACACATTTTACCCACGTAAAAAAAATGGGCATAAAATACATTTTGCTAAATAGACAACATTTTCACTCTGACAATTAAAATTACCCCTAATATATAGTACCTTGCCATTTAAAATAAAATTGTGTCCAGTAATTAAAACCAGGGAGCATTGGGGACACATACCACATTTTGTATTGCCAACTTTTTTTGATGTATAAGAATTTTTTCTTTTACTCCCCCTGTTCCATAATATCTTTGAAACACCTGTCTCTTCTGTATGTCAATTTTGTTTTTTTGTTTAACAGCTTAACCAAATTCTTATCTACAGACAGCAATTTCCAATTTTTTTAAATAATTTTACAAATCATGTTTGTGTCCTTATTATAAGTTGTAATAAAAATGGGTAAAGTAGAAAAATGATCCTTCTTATCCCTCAAATGGTCAATACCATTATTACCACCCACATCTATAATGTGTGCCATTTAGCTAATATAATTTGGAGCATTTATTTTAAATATTCATCACTTTTCAAGTTATGCTTAAAAGCTTTGCGTCACTAGAAAATTCCTGCCTACTTATTTTTTTGATGGAATTTTGACAACTTTTGTGACAAGCTCGAACTTCTAAAGGCTTCAGTTAGCTCACTGACTCATGAGAAACAATCTGTGCTGTCTTTCAGGAAGTAGATGTGACCTTTGAACCTGTTTCTCTTCACTGAACTCTAACATACAATCAGATCCAAGAATGATTATTTGAACTGTATTTTCATTCATTTAGCAATTATTTTTATCTAAAAAGTATTCAGTTCCTATGAAACCAGTGTTAAAGAATAGGAGGTTAAAATAGTATGATGAGTTGCATTATATGTTATGGAGTAGTGTTACTTTAAGGCTAAACATGTTTTAATTGTGATGTTTCTTGGAGGGAATTTCTTGCAATGTGATTGATGAACTGTTTTTAACATTAGTATATTTATGGTAGTTAGGTTGTTTGATTTGTATGTCTGATGAAGAAATGTTGAACATTTCGAAAGTGCTTACATTTGAATGAACAGCTTGTATTTTTCGCAGTGGATTTATTCTTTTGCTTCATATCTGCCTGCTGTCACATGGAATATTTTGGGATTCAGTGTTTAAAATCAACAATAGTGTTGTTGTTGCAAATAATAATCATGATGTGAGCATCAATGACTCGTTAGAGTTCTGCCCCCCCCACAAGTTAAAGAGACTAGCATGTCAAAGTCACGACCAAGAAGAGATCCATAACCTCCACACCCAACAGTGGGATTATTATGCTGCAAAAACAAAGCCAGGGCAGTAAGGCAGGGGCAGGGGGAGAAAAGCTCATTGCTGAGGTCAAGGAAGAAGCAGAGGTTTTCCAAACAGTTATTAACAACTAGTCACGCTGATACCATTTACCCAGGGAATAGCTTTAATATCCTTAGTTATTTATTTCAGTTTTGTTGAATAGGGCTGACGTTTATCCCCATGAACAATGGTGATATCATTGACGCCCATGTTAATTTGAAGCTATACCCAACAGAACTACAACCTGCTCTTCCAGGAAACACAAACCTGTTTGATGGGCATCCTCTAGCAACAGGCTTTAAAACAAAAGGAAGAAACTCTTGTCCAAATGTAAAAAGAAACAAATTCCAAATTGGAAAAATTCCTTCCTTAGCCTCAACAAGCAAATTAGACCACTAGTGAAAATCTCCAAAGCCAATTATGAATTGAAACTAGCCTCCAAAACAAAGGGAAATCACAAAGCTTTCTTCAGTTACCTCAGGAACCTCCATGGCAAAGGCCAATTTTGTTCCGAATTAGTACTTAACAGTATCACTTACACTGATCCTGTTGATGTAGTCAACCTCTAGCACATACATTCAGTGCAAACATCACCTACCTGTCCCCCCCAAAGACCCTTTCAACATACCCAATACATGTCCCATACTTCACATCTCCATAGATCAAGTATTAAGGCCCTATCCAAGGCAAAGAACACAGCTTTCATGGGACCTGATAGTATCACAGGCTGTATTCTGCACCATCTCCAGCAAGAACTGTCTTCACCATTGAGCACCCTATTCAACCACAACCTAAGCACAGCCTTCATTCCAGAAGAATGAAGAACTGCCATTGTCATGCCCCTGCACAGAAGTGATCCCTGTGCACAAAGCTGGTGCCACTACTGACCCTGGAAAATATCATCCCCTTAGCTTGACAAGTCTGATCTGTAAAGCCATGGAGCATATTGTTGTGGATCTCATGAACAAGGACATAGGCAGTCCCCAAGCACTTGACCCCACTCAGTTCAGATTCATCAAGGGTAGATCTTATCTGTTGAACCTGGTTGACTTCTTTGAGACTGTCACCAAGGCACTGGAGGTCTGTATTACGTCAACAAAATCTAATTATGATGAACACCTGTTTATTGGCACAAAATCAGTGAAACAATTCACTGAGTTTAATAAGGGCAAGGAAATACTTGCCCACACCACAATGAACCAAAATCCATGTTAAATCTAACCCATCTAAGTGGGGGGTTTTACCCCCACACCCCCCTAACTATACATACCATCTCTGAGATTGCACTACAACGGAGAAAAGGACAAAGTTCTGTAGTTGGCCAACTACATCTTTGCCCTTATTAAACTCATCGAATAGTTTCGCTGATTTTGTGTCAATGAACAGGTGTTCGCCATAATTAGATTTCAATGACATAATATAGAACCGGCCCTGGATGAGGGAAAGTCAGAACATGACTTGGCCAAGGCACAATACCCCACTTGGGCATCATCAAAAAGTTAACACAACTTGGCGGAAATGTCTATCTCAACAGGTGGGTGGCCAACTGGCTCACTGACAGAATCCTCAAGTTCAAACTAGATGCCTACACCTCTGATAGCAGACCTATCACTAGTGGAGTTCCCCATGGATCTGTCCTGGGAACCCTACTGTTTGGCAGGTCTATATTAGATAACCAAAATGACAAAAGAGTGAACACTCTTTTACAGACACATAAAACACTAACTCACTAAATACAGAAGTTACAGAACAGTGATTTTTTTCTCTGGGAAAAAAATCACTTTTCCGTAACTTCGGTGTTTAGTGAGTTTGTGTTTTATGTGTCGGTAAAAGAGCATTCGCTCTTTTATCATTTTGGTTATCTAATATAGACCCATATTTGGCATTTATTTCTCAGAGGTCTGAGCAAAGACAAAAGGTCTGTGGCTGACCAAGTTTGCTGACAACTGTAAGTTGGGTGCTGTCATTGACTCCCCAACTTAACATATTGCAAGAGGGTCTCACAGAAACTAGCGACTGGTGCCAAAGTCATGGCCACAAGCTGAATGCAAAAAAATGTATCATCATACCGTTTGGCAAAAACACGGCCCCTACTAATTACCACATCAACAGCAACCCCCTAAGCACACAACCTGTGGTGAGATACCTGGGTAATCAGGTTGATAATAATCTCACATTCGACTATCATGTAACAGCAGTGGTCAGAAAAGCCTTTATTTGGTTCATCTCATAAGGGATTGCATCCGGGAAAAAGGAGCTAATTACCTCTCTATACTCCTCCCTCATTAGACCAATAATTGAGTATAACACCTCATTTGGTATGTACCTCTCCAAACATCTGCACCAACTGGAAAGGCCACAGAAATACCTCACAAAGTGAATCCATGGCCTCCAACACCTGTCCTATGCAGCCAGGCTCAGATCACTATCACTGTACTCTGCATCGTACAAATTGTTCAGAGGTGATATATGTCTCACCAACAAAGCAATCTTGGACCCTGCCCTACTAGAGCTGCTCCATATCTGTAAGTCTAACTCCTCGCCCATTACCTACTCAAAAAGCCTGAATCTAATATGCATTATCAACAAAACCTGCTGGAGAGACAGGTTTGTCTCCCAGAGGCAGCAGATGGTTCAAAGGTGTATCTACTAACTGTCTTGGTTGATATAACTTTAAATCTTTTTTACAATTTAAACCACTATTTGCTGAAGAATTCATGGGATTTTTGGGCAGTATAGGAGATAAACTATGGGATAAAAATCTGAGCATTTAAACTGTTGAAGCGATGGGCCTTTTCACTAATATATACCATGATGACGGTTTATGCATGTTTAAAAAGGCCTTAACAAGCTGCCCTTTTTTAACCTCCTTTGACATTAGAATTTTGAATGCTTTTATGGACATTATTTTAACCAATAACTTTATTTATATTGAGGGAGAATTTTACATAGTTAAAATGGATTGCAATGGGAGTGGCTTGTGCCCCTATTTATGCCAACTTAATTACATATAGATGGGAACATAATTTTTTTATTCTAATCAAAATACATTGAGGGATGGAACTATGATATCATGTTTCTAGATAGTATATGTATTTTTTTGGAAATTATATTAATAATACTACCAATTTTTTTGAAATCTGCATGCAAACATAGTTATTATTATTTAGATGCTACTATTTACAAAAAGAACAGTGATTTTATCTCACATACTAATAGGAAATTTACGTTTTCAAGTTCATACCTCCAGTTTAATGTTGTCATGCCTTGTTGCATAGAAAATGTTTAGTCAAAGTGCACCTTGTTAAATTGGCCAGAATGATATCTGGGAACTATACAATGTTGTAGGGAAAGAGATTTTTTTTTTTGCTTTCTATATTCTTGGAACAGGTTTACTTACCCTAAAAGATTTCTTACACAAATTAGTGATGAGGTGACAAAATGGAGGTATGTGAAATACATGCCTTCTATTGGGTAAAGGGCCTGACAGATTAAAGAAAGATGATCTATTATGCACAAATAAAATCAAGTTTGAAAATTATATGATTCTTGATTACAATTTAAGTGCTTTGGGAGTGAAAGATATCAATAACACCAATTGGAACATTTTAAAAAGTAAGCTTTGTTTTTAAACAAGTTGGGAAAAGTACAATATTTATATATAAAACAGTACAAAATATCAAAAATCAGGCTGAAGGGTGTTCAAAACATATTTTATATAGTAGAAGCAAGAGTAGGATTAAAGGCCAAAAAATTGTGGCATATGTAATGAGTGCCAGTTCATATAAAAAGTAGAGGCCATTTTAATCAAAAATTATCAGAAGCCTCTCAATATGATATATTAAGTTAATTGCCTTTCCAAAGGTTTAGTTTACATAGCAGTTTGCATTTATTGTCAATCGTTCTACATCAGAAAAAAATTAAAGGATGCTGCATAGAAGACTTTACAAATACTTGTATGATAGTGATATTAAGAATACTAATGATGCTTTAAACAAACATACATTAGAATGTGGACCTCAGTGCAAGTTTAGTTTTGTTATTTTTGAAAAAGTATCAAAAATCCTAATGTTCCTACTATTGTCTAGGAATGTAATGTTTTTCTGGTTGGATGGTAGATACCGAAGGTTGTATCTAATATCATAGTTGAAGAAGAAATGTTATTCATATCAGTAGTCCTGCATATGCCAAAATCTGCCCCTAGAGCTAACAGCAGGTAATTCTCTGTCTTTGCATAGTATATATGACTCAATAATCTATGAGGCAAGCAACACGACTTCATATATTTTGCTTTCCTTCCATAAATATTCAGTATCGTTTTCCAAATATAATATGTAGAAATTATTTTCTTTTTCTAATTTAAGCATAAAGACTCCACCAGAATATCTTAATTTCCTTCTATGCATAACATATGTAGCCTATAAAACTTTTACGTAGCTACTCCCCCTCAACAGGTAATTTTCCATGAAATAGAAATCCACAAAAAGTCCTTAACATCGACCTCAAATACAATTCTGCATCAAAGGTATACACCTACACTACAACTACATAGCAGAGAAGTGTAGCTATGGAATTATGATAAAAAGCTTCTTCATTATACAGACATGTAACCTTATCTTATGAAATAAATGCAAAGCTAAACAAATATCATACAACAACTTTAAGTGATACGAGATTGAAATAAAACTTTCCAATTATCATCCATACTCATTTAATAAGAAAACCATGAATTATGTTGATCATATCTAACCTGGACCTGACAGACCTATGAGAATAAATTCCCAAAGTCAGAAATTGTTTCTTTCCACTTATCTAACTCTTTAGCATGGACTAAATTCCTCATATTATCAAACCTAAACCATAATTCAAAAAAACAGAAATAAATAAAACTCAAACCTCTATTTTTTATTTTTTTCCCCTTGGGATATCACTTCACAGGCCCTTATCTCCTAGAACTACACCTCCACTTGTTGGGAGCATCATTGATAAACACCCTCCCACCCAGGATGGACACGGTCATCCCTCCCTAGTGCTCTCTCAGAACACAAAGCGCTATTGACCATAGCATGCAGTATTTCTTAACCAAAATCATGTAAAGTACCATACAGAGCATCAGTTTATAGCAAGTTCAATTTGAATACCCAACATGCACCTAACAGAATATCCAAAACCCTGCCTTTCAAGTGCTTTGGTTAGAAGACCACTGTACTACCATGTGCATTCATCAGCAACAACATGTATGTCTCAAAAGACTTTATCTGAGCAGCAATGAAACAACAAATATCCACAATATTTTCTTTCATTCAGTTAAAAAGTACATAGGCACCCTATGCTCTCTAACTTAATGTCAAAGTCAGTAGCACTTTATTGAATTCCACCTTGTTAATTACCCAAGTCTTCCTCCTGCTTTATTTAAAATAATCCCCAAAAAGGAGTCTGAAAACCAAATCTAATATTTTTGATATATTCCACTAAAATGCCAACAAGACGGAGGTGCACTTGGAATGAGCAGTGGTTCAAAACTATTTGGAGTGAGTCTGCGCTTCCTTCGTGGACTTAGCATTTTCATTTTTGTTTCCTTATCTCTTTGGCATATTTCTGAATTTTCTAAGTCTGAAAAGATGTCTGATATTGATCTGTCTTGCAGTTTGTATCCTGGAGTCTTTGATAAAGTAATTTCACTGTGTTGACGTTTTTGGTCAGAGCTGCTGGAGACCATGAAACAGAGGATGAGATGATGGACACATCATGCACTTTAACAGAAGATTTCAAGATGCTTCACCTAAGTATTGATGCCCTGACAGCCATGGCTTAAATGATGTTGCAGGATGTCCAACATATTAAAATGTATCTATGATCCATGAACAGAAAATTACTAATATAGTGGAACAGCTGGCTGATCATCACTCACAAATAACACCACTAACAGAATCATTAACAGTTCAATCTGCAGAAGTTAAAGAATTTTCTAGTGTATATAATCTGCTTGAAAATAAAGTTGGTGATATAGTGAAGAGAGTCAGCAGGAAGAATCTGTGCCTTAATGGACTGATGGAAAGCCTGGAAGGGGAGGATTCTGTATCTTTTATAGCAATGTTTTGAAATAATTTTTGGGGAATAATACATTCCTCATTAGTGAAAGGGCCCACAGACTTCTGTCTCAGATACACCCTCCTAATGTACCTAGACAACATATTTTATGGTACTTGGATTTCAACGAAAGAGAGACTCCTTCATAAAAGTTAGGAGGGTGGTAGTTTCATTATAATAAAAGGCAAAGTAAAGATGGCCCCAGACTACTCTGCAGCCATGAGGAAAGCTTTCATTCCTATTTTGAAGAAATACAGGTGAAAAGGATTACAGGTACAATTATGGTTTTCAAGCTTATTTATTGATGTAAATCAATGAGCAGTCTCATATTTTTCATCATCTAGCTGACACTGAAGCAATTGTGGATAATCTTTTTTTTATAATCAGAATGTTTCTCTGGACAGGCATAATACTCTAATGTTTTATATATATATATATATATATATATATATATATATATATATATATATATATATATATATATATATACACATATATAAAAGGATCTGGTAATGATGGAAAAATAAAAACAGAGACAGTACATCTGTTACATCACCTACTAAATCCTCTATTTGTTAGAAAGGCTGCTGAGGTGTGAATAAATCTATCAAGGTATCTTTTGACTTGTCATCATTGCAAACTAGATATAATTAATCTTCCTCATCACTCACTGTGTATAGAATCACTGTGTTACCCTGGTGGAAATGAGAATAGTATGGGTAATGACTTCTCAACCCAGGACCCTACAGACAAAGACATTTTGTTGACTGAGCAAGAAGGTGCCACTTCATTGCCTTTGGATTCCTTGCTTTCATTAATATAAGCGTGAGACCTACAGTATGTTGATCTCAATGATCTTATTCAGATAAATGGCCTTCCTTTTTCTCTATACCTAGCAAAGTTGTTTTAACTTAATGGTATTAGATGTTATATTCTGTTTTATGGGGCAGACTGATGACAGTTCACTTTAAATTGTTTTGCTTTATATGTATATGACAATGGGTAGCCACAATGATATATGTAACATCTGTGTAAGAGTGGAGGGCCTATTGTGGTAGGCAGAGTTTTTTTTTTCTGCTATACATCCCTGCCTGTTGATGAGATGTATATCTTGTGTGATGATGTGAGGTATTGCCAGCTATACCAGGAGAAGTAGGGCAGTGGATGTATAACATATGCCAGCACAGGTAGCTGAAATTTTGTAAAGAATTATATGTCATTCATATATCAAACTGATTTTTATAGATGCTTGTGTTAAAAATGTATTTGTAAAGTTGCCTGTGTTAAAATGTATCAACAGTGTGTCCTGCTCGAAAATGGAAGAAATGTACATTTATTATTGTAACTGTAGAAATGTATACATTATAACAGAGGATACTTGAAGAGAAGAGGTTAATCTCAATCCACCTGATTTTGGAAAATAGAAATTAAAGTACTTGGTTTGGGTCATAAAAATTGTATCTTACAGTTGTCACAGCAGCCAGAGACAAAATGTCTGTACTAGGAAGCTCCCTGCATTGTCACAGGGTGAACTAATTGTTACTCTGGAAGGGTGGAGGTTTGAAATTGTTTTATGACTTCCAGGAGCTGCAGCAGACCTTAGCAAAGTTCTGTGTGTGTGCATTATTGACACATATGTGATAAATCCTGACAACTTCTAGCCAAGGGTGAAGCATGGGAGCCAGAATTCAGATGGCCAGATGTATGTGATGTCATTCAGTAATCCTTCACTAAAAGTAATGTTTAATACTAGGTGAGACCGAAGTCTCAGAGCACTCTGTTTTTGTAACCTGACAAAGAAGGATCTCTCACCTACTTCATCTTGCCTTGCTCTAGTAGTAAACATGGAACAATAATTCTTTAGATCAGTCAGGAAAATATAGTGAGATTAGTTAAGTATTGTTTTTCTGAAACTGTGTGAACCTATCCACCAGTGTTGTTTTTTAATATTTCCTGTGAATGAAACTCTAGTATTTATTGTAAATAGATATTTAGTATTTTCAAATTATTTTCTTATTTATTATTAAATATATTTAAACTTTTCATTGTGACGTTTTTTTAGAGAATATTTTAATCTCTGAGAGTACTTATATATATATTTGGTGACAGCTCTGGCCACTCCTGAAAGCCTTGCTGTTGGTCAAACTACCATTTGTATTAATATTAATTTCACTCAGTATAATTGGATACCCTTGCTAGAGCCTTAGAGTAGCTGGCTTTGGGGTGTCTGGTGGCAGTGTAACTACCGTATAGTCTGGGCAGAAGGGGGCATAGCTAGTAAATCTCTGCCAGCCTTTCCCAGGTGTGTGTGTGTGAAAATCAAATCTCAAAGAGTGTGTGTGTGTGTGTGTGTGTGTGTGTGTGTGTGTGTGTGTGTGTGTGTGTGTGTGTGAGACTTGGCTTGGGCACTCGGCTGAGGTCTCAACTCTATAGCTGTACCAGTGGGCAGTCTTACTGGGAACCTGGAGGGAGACAGATAGAGAAATCTGGATTCCAGACTGAGTGTGTTCCCTGTGTGCTCTTAAGGACAATTGTTCTTGATGCAGAGAGCTTCATCTGGAAATACTGAGTGTATCCATTTTTGTTCCAAGTGAACATCCTTCTCAAATGTCAGTGGTGAGGATTCGGGCTCCTTGATTACTGGCCCAGAGTGTGAATGTCATACACCTTGTATTAATTTATTGTATTGTTATCTTCATAGCTAATTTGAGTTTATGCACTTTTTAATTTTTTGCTCCACACTTTAAACAGTAATATATTTGAGCAGTCTTTTTCTGCCTTTACAAACAAGGTTTTGGCAAAATTCTACATAAGGCAAATTCCTTACCAGTACTGGGGCTATTGGTCACTCAAGAAACTAAGAATGAAGAGGCATTGATAAAGGGTAATACATGTCTTTTAGACTCTATTCTTCTTATTTCCTGGAATGTAAGAGACTTGGGGAACTGCATGTAAGAGGAATGCTGTTTTGACAGATTAAATTGAAGCATGGTTGGGGAAGATCTAATAGGTGTGGTTCTGCTAAAAGAGGGGCTGTAATATTAGATCATAAGCATTTAGGCTGGCAAGTGGAATCAGAGTCTAAGCATCATGCAGGAAGGTGGCTAATTTTAAAGATTAAAGGCACATGTACTTCTGTATTATTGGGGAAGTTTTATGGTCCTAGTGAAGATTAGGAAAGTTATCTAAAGATCTTCTGAAATACAGTTTCTAAGTTGCATGATCCACATACTAAAGTGCTAATAGGGGAATTCAAATATGGTTCCTGACACTTTGATAGATAAAAATCCATCTGGGAAGCCCGGACTTCTCAAACACTGGAATTTACATCAATTTGACATACATCAAGATTTGATTGCTGTATGGAGGGCCAGTCATCTAACCCAGAAAGATATTATTATTTTTTTTAAGTTATGCAAAGAGAGATTGCAAGTAGACTAGATCTGGCTAGAGCCTGAAACTCAATTTGTCCTTTCTTTACACCCTAAAGCTACTTATTCAAACAAAATTTGAGCCCCTGTTGGATTAGAAATTGAGTGGTTACTAAAGGTTCGTCCGTAATTGTAGCTCTACAGTTATTAAAATGGAATAGGATTTGGTTTATTAATAGATTTTTAATAGATTGAAAACCCCTGATATGGTTGAATTGGAACAAAAGTAAAATTATCTTTGTCTATGAGATCAGGAAGAAGATTTTCAGCCAGCTAAATAGCAAGGATATCATATGAGAATGGTGAGGGTATCACATGATGATGGTGAGGGTATCATATGAGGATGGCGAGGGTATGATATGATGGTGAGGGTATCATATGAGGATAGTGAGGGTATCATATGAGGATGGTGAGGGTATCATATGATAATGGTGAGGGTATCATATGATGATGGTGATGGTATCATATGAGGATGGTGAGGGTATCATATGATGATGGTGAGGGTATCATATGATGATGGCAGCACTTGCAGCTATCTTCCCAGATAAGAACAGACAATAAGGAGCCCGGACCAGGTAAAAAGATTAAACACAAGTATAGAGATACACCTTGTATCTTTACATCATCCTTTCACATCATGCAAGACTTACAGATTTAGATAATTATTTTATTAACTCTGTAGACAATAGTTTAGGGGATCTCAATAAAGCCTGGTCAATGTGATCTCAATGAAGTTAACAGAAATGGAATGGATGGAGGTGTTCTAGATTTGGCACAATCCAAGTCTGCCTTATATTACTGCTTTTATTTTTTTATAAAATGATCAGCTCATTGCAACACTCTCTGGATAGGTTAGAGAGAAGGATGCAACTGTTGTATAGTGCTTGTTGGTGATACAAATCATTAAAAGCTGACTATTTTCACATGATATGGTCATGTCAGGTTGTTAATCCATTTTAGGCTATAATGTAGCACTCCTTCTGCTGGGCATAGCGGATCAACATTCCTAGTTTGAATGATTATAAGTTTTGGCTCTTTGGAGACTCTAGGAGGGGTTTTTTGATCACAGTAATCTTTGTGGGGCTATTAGAAGAGTGGTACTCACTACTTTTGCTACTATCCTTTAAGTTTTGGGAAATTTCAACTGTAGATTGGAGCACAGAACTGATTATTTGCCTATGTAAACATTTAGGTTCTAACAATAGGAGTTATACTGGATTAGATTCTTTTTGGTCCACCTTTTATTATTGTTGGAATATTTTAAGGATTGAATAACTGTGTATTTTCTTATTATGGGTTTTTCATATACTCTTAAACTAAGATTGTTGTCATTTTTTCATTTGTTCCATTTTTCACTAGTAGAGCTTTAAACATGTAGAGCTTTAAACATGTTTATTTTTATTTGTTGTAATTTTATTATTCTGTAAATCAATGCTTGTCATTCTTGTGGCTGTATTTTAACAAAGTTTGACTTTCTGATAAAATGCCACCAAGAGATAATCTTGACGAGATCTCTAAAACAAACAAACAAAAAAAAAGAATTGTCCAAACAGACCTCCCTGTCAAGCAGCCATAGCCCAGAAAAAATGTTTAGGCTCTCACAGACTTTTAGATTACTCCTTCAGCTTACAGGTACCTTGTGTCAACCTGCCAGTCATTATACACACAGACATGGTATATTGTCGGCATAGCAATATAATTTTGACTACTGCAAAACAACTTACAGTATAACACTTTCAGTGTCACTTAGGTTATCCAGATTTGCCACCAACATTTCATTACCAGCATCATCAGACAAAGGCCTTACTTTTGCAGATCAAAGTAAGTTAATTGGAACAAATGAAAACAATCACAATAAACAGCACACAATAGTAAAATATGCTTATTTTTGAGGCAAAACATATACTAACTTCAAGGTCACACAACTATGGAGAATAGGGAACAATGCGTTAAACTGACCCATCTTCCTCATTTCATAGATATAAGACCATAAAGAAGCCATCCCATCACTATGAAATAATGTCCCAGTCAATGAAAAGGCACATAAACAAATAAATCAAATCAAATCAATAAAAAAGCTTATGAACTGGGTTACAATGAAAATTATTTACTACATTCTACCAGTTTAATATTATCTTTTCAGGACTTCCTTTTAAAAGCAACTTACTTAAGTTCACTTCATAGGTTCATAGGTCTTTACTAGGCTAACAAGCACAAGGGCCTTTTTAAGCCTAGCCAGGCATCCCAAATCTCTGACAAGTTCTGGTACCCTTGATAAGTGTAAGTATGGGCCTGGTAGATGAACCATTTACAGGTTACCTGTGTCCATTACAGACATTGGTGCCAAGCCAGGGATGACTTTTCCTTAATTTCAAAATAGAAAATCACCACAAGAAGATTATCCTAAAGACCTTCTATCAATGTCTAGACATCAGGATGCTCTCACACACAATCACACACACACACACACACACACACACACACACACACACACACACACACACACACACACACACACACACACATGCAAAACAATACAGTTTCTTATACCCAAGTGCTGTTAATGCATCCACTTTTTCATCTACTGTCAGACTGACAGTGAATGTAAGAAGCTAAGGAATGGATAGACTAAACAATTGATTTAACATGTTCTTCCAACTGCTAAACCGACAGGAAAATGAAATAAGGTATATATATTATGTATACATGTGTGTAGCAATGCAATCAAACCAGAGCATACTTGTTAACAACTTAGCATTAGCCATATCTCATTCCAAGAAGCATCTTATAAGAACTCTTTAATTCATTAACACCTATGTGGAATGGCATGTCACCTCTAGAAGCCTATACACATCTTGCATTCCAGAGTATTTTTTGAAAAAGAAACTTAAAGAGCATAAGATAAACAAATGTAAATATTTTGTTTATAAAAGCTACTTAAACTGTACAAATAGCAAAGTATACTTTACAGTGATAACAGTCAGTGCATTCATAGTCTTCTTTCGTAAATACTGTAATATAATACACACAATCCCCAAAGTATATTTCTGTAAACTTTCATAAACGCATTTTCATAGCTTGACTACTCTACAACCTAGAGGTATATTGTTAGAACATTTTTCTTCACCAGACATAAGCTTTCACATGACAAAAATAAATTTCCTCTGTAAGTGCATGTTTATAGAGATATTTACAGAAATATGAAAACATATGCTTAATTGTATAATTAGCAAAACAAATAATCCTGATATCTCGCAAGATGTACAACTAACAACGCAAATATCAAAGACAGTTTTTTTCAACAACATCTAAGGTTTCATTTAATGTCATGCAATAGTCTGTAAGTCACTTGGTTTTTGAAGTGTTAAGTACATATAGAAATACTGCTTGTTTTCATAATTACTAGCAAACAGCTATCAATATTTCTAGTATAGTGTGATATAAACCAGCACTGACAGTCCTATCTCTCACATTGGTGTTTCACATCACAAACCTCAATAGTATGTAGGTCTGTCAGTTATAAAAACAGAGTTTTCACTGTGTGATACCTTAAAACCTCCTGTAATGGAGGCCCACAAGATATATGCAAATAATCCCTTAAGGACATGAAGTGTTCCAGCTATGTGGCTTCTGAATGTAACCTTAAAGACTAAAAAAGTAAAAAAAGTCATGGTCATTCAGAAGCCACATAGGTGAAACACTTGATGCCCTTAATTGATCATTTGTCTATATCCCAGGGGCCTGCATTACAAGAGATTTAAGGTACAGGATCATTGAAGTCATGGGAAGTTCTAGCTTGGCTGGGTTTTTCTTGTAGTTTTTATTGAATTGTTTGTCTGTGTGACCTTTTTACCCTTTGGTTTAGTTGTTAGTTATGAAAATATGAAGATAATTTTAATAATATGAATAATAAGTGGCAAATGAAGATTAATTTCTCCACTGCATGACATCCTAGGCCAGGGGTCTGCAACCTGCAGCTCTTCCACTCCTCAGCAGTGGCTCCCTATAGCTTTGAAAAAATAATGGCCACTCTACTGTACAACACACATACTAAACACTGAGAGTGATCAAGCGATGGACTTTAAATATTGCTCTTATAAACTTAGAAACTTGCTAGAATAACATGATTTCTTTTACCATGCATTCCACACTAAGAGCAATCAAGCAATTCCTTGGCAGCATCAGCATCTCCTGAAAGGTTTCCGTACCTCTCCACCATACCTCTGAAACTCTTAACCAAAAAAACTTAAAAAAAAAAAACGTCCTGAAATTCCATAGAAAGGTATAAAACAGAAACACTGTACAAAACAGCCAATAACCACAAAGTACAGCACACTGACAGTGGTAATGTACCCTGAACCAAAATAACAACAATCAGGTCTCTCTGTAAATATAAGGCAAATCACCACCAGCATAGAATAAATCTTTTTTGCTGAATTTATTTTGTGCTTTTGAAACATACAAATTAAGCAAAGGGACTTCATAAGAACAAAAGACCAAACCTTTCATATCATTATTTAAAAAGGAAAGCAAATCACACTAATAATATAAATATAAATTTTAGTAAACCAAAACAGCGAATGAATTAAAAACAATAAATGGTTATTTTAAAAGGTGGTGGGTTTTGTGAGTCTGAAGAATACATATTTAGTCATTATAGACTTGCTGCAGCTTTTTGTACCTGTTATGCAGAGTGAATCAGTATGATATTGCATTGTAGACATAGTATAATGTAGGGGTACAGGCAGGACTTAAAAACACATAATGTCTTTACAGTCTTGTAGCTGTGACGTGTTACTCATATGATGCATAGTAAAGTTGAATATATGTCTATAAAGTGTTATCTACACTGTGACACTTTCTATGATAAAAAGTCGAAAGACTGATGAATTCTACTGATGATGGTCATTGAATGACATGCAACACAAAAATATACATCAGATTTTGCAGCACACATGTCTGCTCATGAGGCATGTAAATGTGTGGATATCAAAATCAGCATAGAGTTGTACATATACACATGAATGTAACGTGCTAACATGGCACAGTGGTTTTCAGAACTGGGTTGGAAAGGTATATTACAATGATTTTACATTTAATGTAATTTGAAAAGAGAGAAGTCATGTCAGATACAAAACAGATACAAAACAGAACAGCAGATAGGCAGTAGAAAAAAGAACTAAAGGACATACAAAATATTAGAGGAACAAACCAGATCTATTTGAAGCATAGCTGGATAGTATTACTAAGAAAACAGAGTTGGAGAATGGTTGGGAAGCATTACTGACAAACAAGAGTTAATTGAAGCTTAGCAAGACAACATTACTAAAAAAAATGAATTTCATTTATAAATTTATTGCACTTGTTTACTAGGAAAGTCCAACTGGGTATGTATAAAACCCTTTTTCAGTGGAGGCCCAAGGAGAAATGCTCCACAAACAGTTTAATACAAGAAATTATACAAACATGTCATAAATCACTTGATGGAAGACAGATTTAACAGTGTTGTGTACAGGATTAATATAATTAAGAATAATACATTGGTTTAGTAGACCTTACTGCATACACAGGTTCATAGGTTCATAGGTGTTAACTAGGCTAATGACCACAAGGGCCTTTTTAAGCCTAGCCATGCATCACAAATCTCTGAGAAGTTCTGATACCCTCTATAACTGTAAGGAGGGGCTTGGTAGATTAACCATTTACAGGTTGCCTGTGTGCATTACAGATATATGTGCCAAACCAGGGATGAATTTACTGTTCACCATCCAATTGTCCAAGATGCACTTGAATTGGGTTGGGGAGGAACTCTACTTCACATGAATAGGGAGCCTGTTCCAGAGATGGGCTAGACTCTGGGATACATACCTGCCTCTCCAGCAGGTCCTATTTATATCACAGGCAAGGTTTAAGTCTTTAGAATGGGTAATTCTAGTGCTGTTTGTTTTGTGGATATCCAGGAGGTCAGTCAGAGTGGCGTATGCCAGGCATAGATCTCCCCTCAAAAGCCTGTAGGAGACAGAATACAGGGATAGGGCCTTCAGGTGGTCTGTATAGAACATTTTACTTATGCCCTGCATTCTTTTAGTGAGGAACCTTTGTGGGCATTCCAAGACTCCCCAATTCTAACTTCCTGGGCCCTACTTGTGAGCAAGTTGGCTATCTACTGGGTGACATACGGGTTTGTACCTAACCCCTTTAGTTTGCCAACAATGCCTGAGTGGAGTATTATGTCAAATGTCTTGGTCAGGTCGAGGTAGGTAGTGTGAACCATTTTGGTCTCATTCATTGCTTTGGTGACCTTCTCAAAGAAGTCCACCAGACTGAGTAGGCATGACCTGCCCTTGACAAAACCAAACTGGGTCGGGTCCAGTTTTTGGAGGTTTACTATATCACTATTGATTATTTCCATGATAATTCTTTCCATGGCTTTACATATAAGACTAGTGAGACTTATGGGTCTAGTTTCCAGGGTCTTAGATAGCCCACCTTTGTGTAGAGGGATGAATGTTGTTTTCTCCATTCATGAGGCATAAAGCCTGTTTGGAGGCTACAGTTAAATAGCTATTCCAGACAGCCTGACAGGTCATGTTTCATGCTATTTAGAAGGCATCATGTGATACTGTCTGGGCCTATTGATGCAGTGTTCTTGGCCTTAGAGAGAGCATTAAGGACCTGTTCCCTAGTGATAGCAGGGGGAGTTATATTTGATGGTATTTCCTGAGGGAAGGTTAAGGGAGAGAGAGGGGTAAATTTGGAGCTGGGTTTGCTATATCTTCCAGTTCAGTGTAGGTGGCTCCATTTATAATGAGCTCTGCACACAATTATGCATTGCCTTTCAGGTTACATACATAGCTAAAGAAGGCCTTGTGGCTGTCCTTGCCCTGGGACATCACATTTACCTCATGATTGGCTTTGGTAGACTTTATTTATCCTGTGAGTTGTTTGTTTAGTTTGATTTGAGTGCTTCTATCCTGCTGGGTGCTGTACCTCCTAATTTTACCATGATTTTCTTCATTCTGTTATACAGCCTATTGATTTTGTGATTCCACCAGGTTGGCTTCTTTTTGATTTAGTTCTGTATTTCTTCCTGGTGGGTACAGCTATCTCTGTGCAGCTATTAATATGCTTGTACAGGGTTTCAGTGAACAGTTCTGCATAGGTGGCAGTGTTCTCAGGGTTTATGGGGGCTTCAAATTTTGTCAGGTTGTCATGTAATAGCAAGAAGTTAGTCTTAGAGTAGTTCCTGAATATTCCAGGTTTAGCTGGGGGTCCAAGTTTTATTTTTACTTCAAAGGAAACCATTTTATTATCTGACCTTACCAGCACTATCCCATATTAGTGAGGACTATATCCAGTATGGTTGCACCCTTGGTTGGTGTATTGACAATCTGGTCCAGCGAGTTTAGGTTAATGAAATCCAGGAATCTCTGTGCCTGTACATTTGCTGTCATATAGGAGTCCCAGTTAACAGTAGGGTAATTAAAGTTGCCCATGAATATGGTATTGGGTTGGATGGTGAGTGTTTCCAATAAGTTTAAATACATAGTGTGGATTTCCTAGATCATAGAGGGGGGCCTATAGCTTGCAAGGAAGTGGTATTGGATTTTGCCTATGGTGATTTGAACATAGAGCAGCTCCAATGGATTTTCAAGTTTGACCAGCCTTGAGGTATATTTATTTTTTATATAAATCGAGACACCTCCACCTTTAGTGCCTGAATGTGTAGTAGCTACCCTACTTGTGTGGAAGGCATTATAGACTTGCACTGTTGGTGTGTTCTCCATGTCTTTAAACCATGTCTTAGTGACCGCATAGACGTTAGCCTTGTCTAGGGTGAACAGAGCAAGAGATCTTCTAGGGAGTAGAGTTTTTTGTTTATACTGCTAGCATTGAGCAGTAATGCCTTTAGATTTTTTTTTGGTTTGGTTAGCTATGTCAGAAGTACTTTCAGTTTGGCATTGCCTAAAAAAGGTACATTACATACATTGCAGTATAGCGCATTTACAGTTAGGAATATAACATAAAGAATATACAAATAAGGTACAATAGGTTAAGAAGAATGATTAATATAGTCCTTATTTCATTTATAGTTGTGTAGAAAAGTTTTCTAGGAACATTGCAGCATAATTGCTATTTACAGAGATAGTTGGCTGGTAAGTATTTAGGCTGACCTTTGGCTTGAGTCAGAGTATTTAGAAAATAAATGAAAGGTAAGACATAAGACAAAGGAAGGAAATATATAAGTTTCAAGACGGAAATGGGAAGGATATTAAACATCTAAAAAAGTTGATGAACTTCAGAAAAAAGGTTTTTGAGTCGAGACCAAAAGTAGTTAAAGTTTTAAGAAATGGAAGATTAGATTCTTTAAGTCATACCTCTTAACCTCTTAATGCAAGAAATCTGGACAAAGCCAGAAAGAATGGGGGGACAAAGGCCTAAAAATAGGGACATAATTTGCATATTGTTCTTATAAACCTGGAAAGTTGCTAGAATAAAAGACATTACATTACTACATATTTTCTGAAGGATATAAAGTCTGAAACTCAAATGTTTTCTTTATTTAGTATTATTTAGTAACTTCAATATTCATTAATTTACTAGAAAACCACAAATGTATGAGGAACAGACCAAAAATATGGGGCAAAAATCTAGACATTCTGTGAAAATCTGTACAGTTGAGAGGTATGATTTGAGTAGATTCAGCTACAGTTTGTCTTTAGTAATTGATGTTAACCATTGACATGGCAAAAGCATAGCCAGATATTTGCCAGATGATGATTTATCTTAGTTTTCAATTGGTTTCGATTGTCTATTTGTCTCAGATTAATAGGAATAGAGTTCCATTTGTTTAGAGATGCTCGAGTATAGAGAGTCTCCAGCAGTGTTTTTCAGGACTTAGTTATATTGAGCAGTAGTTTGTCTTTAGAGTGCAGTGTTCTATTAGGAAAGTAGTGATGGGTGAGCATTTCTATGCTTGGGCAATTGTTTGGTTTGTATATCAGTTTATGGATTGTCAGTAATTGTGAATAATTAACTGTGTGAGATAGTGAAGAAGATAAGCAATAGTCTACTTATTTTTGTTAGCATCCCAATAAACCAAGAATTTCTTTTGATTAGCACAGAAAGGTTGGGATAATAGTGGAATAGGGTTCCCTGATATTCAATCATATGCTACTTCAACAATTGTAAAAGATATTGCATTGTGGATAAATTCATCATACGATTCAAAATGGAAACAAATTCATCAATAAATATTATCAGTAAATAATAAATATATTACAACCAGTCATAAATAAATAGTCCCTAATACCTTTATCTAGTTATTAAAAGATTTTTGCATAAATGGAATTATTCCTTCTACTCAAGTTGCCTATATAAATAATATTATTTCATATTTTCAGAAGTTCACATATTTTAACCATTGTAGTAAAGACTTAAATATTTTCTATATTTCCAATTGCATATAGAAATGACTGTTTAGAAACTAATAATGTCATCAAAATGTTAGTATTGAAAGAACAAAGTAATTTAATTTATTGGTATCAGTTCCTAAATGGTACTGAAATATATACTTTTCAAAATTTAAGGTTCAGATACAATCACAATTCTAAGAACTGGTTAATATTACAAATATTTAGAGATTTTGTAAACACAGAAATAAATAAGATATTAAATCTAGATAAGAAATTATTTGTAAAATCCTGGAATTCTTAATAAATAACAATAATGCAATGAAAAAGAAATCATATTTGTCAGAAATTTATAAAATTCTTAAGTTAGATCTCTCATACCCATTAGAATTATTCCTCAAAAATTAATAACAAACATTTATCTGAAGAAAACAATATTAAAATCTACAGATAAAACTATATCCTCATTATATTGAAACATTTTCACTTGGAAATTCCTACATAGAGCTTTTGTCACACCTAATAAAATTTAAATTATGTAAAAATCAAATAAAATTAAATGCTGGAGATGTGATTCTGAAATAAAAGCCAATTGGATGCATATGTTTTATGAATGTAATTCATCTCCCCTTTTTGTAAATAAATTATTAACTTTATTCAAGCCCTATGAGCAGATAGATGTAGCATTTCTAAATCTTTGTTTTTATTTAATGCTCTGATTCCTGAGATAATTCCAAAAGCTCAAGTGCCTCTTCTAAGTTCTATTTTTGCTATAGCCAGAAAAGTAATCACGAAAAACTGGAAAAGTAAATTACCCGCTCTAGTGTTGAATTTATTAGTATGACAAAAATTGTTTCCTCTAGTAAATCGCATACTATGAACTTCTATTATTATACATTCATATAGATCTTGGCTTAAACTTAAAGACTTGCTTGAAAAATATTAATTGTTGTTGACTTGTATAACTTTGATGTGCTGATCAGCTGTGGACCTATGTAAATAATTATTTTTTTGTTTTATATTAATTTGTTTATTCATTGTAATGAAAACCAAATAAAACTGGAAAAAAGAGCGTGAGATAGCTCCACAACTCCATTTTTTTGATGATCAAGCACTGGTGTGTTCTTCTTGGATGGTTTGCTGAAATATTGACTATTTTATTGGAACACTATTGCAGTTTTGTGGTTAAATTGGGTGTAAGGTTGATCAAAGCTGGGGAGGCATAAAAGAGGTTGTGAATTTTGTAGGCTGAGGCAATTCTTATCAATGGCTGTACAGAAGGGTTTTGCACTATAGAAACTGCATATTTTTTGGTTTGGCTTTTTTATGGTTTGCAGGATATAGTAGTAAAATTTCAATTGATCGTCTATGATAATTCCTAATAATTTAGTCTGAGACACAAGTTCGATTTTTGTATTATTTACAGAGATTATAGTGAATATGTTTCATGAATGGTGGACTGTTCGAGTGTGAATAATGGTTGAGTTGGCAGTGTATTGTACATCTGAAACATGTTTGGATGCAAAAGAATATCATTGATAAAAATATTGAACAGTAGTAGTCCTACTATGGATCCCTGGGGAGGCCCACTGTTATGGGTAGAAAAATAGAAAGACGATTTTGCCATTTAATGCCTTGTTCTCTGTTAGTTAGGTAACTGTTGATCTATAGAAGGGATGAATTTGTTAGGTGTAAGGATGATCTAAGTAATTTTGGTGACTGACAGTGTCAAAGGATTTTGATAAGCCCAGATGGAGTGTGAACACTGCATTAACTGAGTTTCTGTTTTCATTAACTGTGTTGATAAAACTTAGTAGTGTGAGGGCAGTACCATGGTTTGGTCAGAAGCCATATTGAGTGCGTGAGTGTGGGTTTTGTTCCTGAATATATTTTTGCAGTTAGGAGTGGATGCATTTCTCTAGAATGTTAAACAGCGGAGACAGTATGGCTGTGGGCCAAAAGTTAGAGAGCTCAGTGAGATTTCTTTCCAAATTAGGGGAGGTGTAGTTTTCTGAGAGCAGATAGAGCAGTCTATCAGTACTGTGACTGGATATGCAAGGTCATTAGCAGCTATATTTATATATTCTAGAAATAGTTTATTAAAAGCTTTAGTATGTTTAAACCTTGCAGTTATTTTTTATAGTGGCAGTAGGGGCTGGTTTGAAGGGGAAGATGGTCTCTGTATTGCATGATTCAGAAAGTGCTATAAGGCTGTCATTTGCTTTACGTGGGGGCAGGGGGGCAACAGATTGAATAAACAGAGAGTTAAATTGGGTTGCTATGTTTTCTTCTATTGGAGGGTTTGATGGTGTAGGCTGAGTATCTTTTCCAAGGTTTAAGAGTTTATTCATAGGGGACCAGAAGAATTTGGGATTTGGTTGAGATTTGTTTTATATTGTGGAGTAGTAATATATTTTTGTCATTTATAATGTGGTAACCTGTTTTTTTTTCACTTGTCTTTGTGCAGATTTGTTAGTGTTTTATTTTATAGCCAATTTATCCAGATTTTATCTCTTACTTTCATAAGATATCTGATATTTTTAGACAGCCATGTAGCAGGATTTGCTTTGACTATGTTGTTCTAATGGGGTTGCGCTTGTTGAATATAGCAAGGAATGTATTGTTAAATTGTAAGACAGCATCATCTTGGGGTATGGTTTAAATATGTTCCAGATGAATTGTTGTAGTTCATCAATGAAAGTTTCAGTTAGGAAGTTAGTTAAGTTCCTTACTGTGATAAAGTGCTGATCACATGTTATTTGTGACTGACATCTGATTAGGTAGGTTAGGAGGTGATTACTTATGGCTTTTGGCAATGTGCCAAAAGAGGTGCAGTTTTGTTGACATGGATGTAAGTATCCAGTCTAAAATAGATTCCCTTGTTATATTTTTGTTATACCTTGTGTGAAGGCTGCCAGCCTAGTTAGATAGAATTTTGTAAATAATTCTATGTCATTGTAAATATTAAAATGATCCACAGGCTTGTTTCACAAATGCAAAGAAAACTGTGTTATGTGTTAAGCTTCAAAAATGTGACCACAGTGCACCCTGCTGGAAGAAGGCTGATAAGCAAAGGATATTATGACTGTGTTTTATCTCAAGCTAGGAGACAGGATGTCTGGGCTAGGAAATTCCTCCTATTGTTCTAAGACAGAGATAATTACTAGGTTTTACAGGTAAAGTGTCTTTTATTGCTGTGGCTTCCTGGCAGGTGCAGATTACAAAAATAAATGTTAAAATGTTGAGCTCTGTAAGCCTGGGAAACGTAAGCAGAAGTGTGAAGAATGATGTAATCTGAAATGACTCAGCAGTAATGTGTATTATCAATTTAAGGGCTAACTCAGAAAGTAAGAATAGCATTTTGTATTTTGTTAATCTGACAACTCACCAACACTGTGTCTTGCTCTGTAAGTAGGATATTAGATCTTAGTATTTCTCTTTGAGATAGATAGAAATAGCAAGATTAGTCTAGCTGTTTTCTATATTTATGTCAGACTATCCTACAATGTTGTTTTAAAGTATTTCCTGTGATTTCTGAACTCCATAATGTCATTGTGTTGAACTAATGAGTATTGTCTTGTGTTTTTTATTATTTATTATTAAATATTTTTAAACCTTTCAACTGTGGCTGTTTTGTGTAGAGATAATTTATGCTCTTAGAATACTTGCATGTATTTGGTGACACTGTATAAACCACTCCTAAATAGCCTTCAAGTCGTAGTCACACTTACCAATTGGATAATAATAGCATTGCACAGTAGAATTGGACACCTTTTGGTAAGGGCCTTTACAGTAGCTGATAAGGGTGGTTGGTGGCAGTCAGTACTACTTTATAGTCTGGGCACTAGGGGGCATAGCTAGTGAACCTGTGCCAGTCTTCTCCACTTCTCCAGGAGTGTCTGTGTGTTTGTATATAAATCATATCTTAAAGTGTGTGTGTTTGTGTGTGTGTGTGTGTGTGTGTGTGTGTGTGTGTGTGTGTGTGTGTGTGTGTGTGTGTGTGTGTGTGTGTGTGTGTCAGCTAGTTGGGCAGGGACATGAAGCACTGGTTGGACAGAGAGGGTGCTGAAGGTTTTGGCTTGACCACTCAGCTGAGATCTGAACCTTATAGCTGTGCCAGTGGGGAGTCTTACTGGGGATCTGGAGAGAAAGGGAGAAACCAGACCCAGACTGACTGTGATCTCTGTGTGCTCTAAAGGGAAATTGTATTTTACTGTGTGTGTACTTGTTATCCTCTCAATGTGGACAACCCTCACTGGTGTTAGTGATGAGGACTGAGGCTCCTTGATTACTGGGCCAGTGCACAGGTGTCACATCTTGTAGATGAGTTGGTAAATTTGGTGAAACCATGCAACTGGATAGAGTGTGATGGATTTTCAAAATATATGGTAAGCCAATCGATACTAACATCTCCTAAAATTAACTTTTCTACAGGAATGCTCATAGATTCATAGGTTCATAGGTTGGTACTAGGCTATCAGCCCTAGGGCCTATACAAGCCTAGCCATAACAACTCCCTGGCTATTTCTTCCCACACTATTTACTTCCCTGGACCCCTGTCAGGGTGACTGACGTGATCCCCGGGGTGAATTTCCTTTCTCCCATCCAATCGTCAAGGTTCCTTTTGAAGAGGGCCAAAGAGGCACTCTGCTTGACAGTATGGGCAATCTATTCCAGAGTCTGGGGAGTCTCTGGGTCAGGAACCTATCCCTCCAGCATGTTTTGTTTATTGTGATGACAAGGTTTAGATCCCTGGAGTGTGTGGCTCTGAGGGATTAGGATTTCTTTAAGTGTAGCATGTCCAACAGCTCTGGGTTTGACATGGCCTTGTATGTTAAGCAGATTGTTTGTTGAATAACCAGCATAGGATGGCTTTCAAAGTGGAGATATTATTACCTGCGGGTATTCAGAAAATGAGAAACCCTTAAAACATTAAATTTGACAGAGGATAATATTACTTCTTTATTTCCAGATTGCGGAATTGTAGTTTCATATGGGGATAGTTCATAAGTTTTGTTTGAACTGTCTGTCTAGTATTAATATATTAATGCTGGGAATTAGTATTTCTTCATTCTTTATTTCATTTTTAGCCAAGTCTCTGCAAATACAAGTATATCAGGAGAGTAATAAGCTAGTCAAGCATGAACTTCAGGAAGTTTGTTACAGTGCCTTTGTACATTTGCATGATAGACCTTTAGGTCTAAGTAGTTCTTTAAAATATTTCTGGTTTCTTGTATATTGGGCCTGGGTCTGTTGGGTGAGAGAATTGCTGTAATTTAAATGTTTAAATAGTTAATAGTAGTGATGTGGAAGAGTGAAGACACACTACACAAGAGTTTGTGTTGAACATGACGGTTAATTGTGGGTGATGGAGAGTCTGTTGGTAGTTTATGTTGTGAGCCAACAGGCATAGAAAGAGAAAAAAGTATGACTTGGAGGGTACTCATTTCATTGGTTGTTTAGATAGTGCTTGGTAAGGAGTGAGAATACAGTAGATAGGATAGCTAGTTTGATATGCTGAGTTAAGGTGAGAGTGGTGTGTACTACGTAAATTGAAGCTGTGTGAGGAGCTAATGATGAAATTAATGTAGATGAGGTGGGATGGATGGGAATTGGGGGTAGGGAAGCAAAAGGAGTAAGGCTATACCCTCTTGGGATACTATAGCATGAGTGCCAAGAAAATGCAATCTCCTACAATCAGGAGCACAGAAAGAGTACTTATTATTGCAGATACTTTATATGAGAGAGAGCGTAACTACAGAATCTGTAAAAGAAAAAAATAAAGTAAAAAAAAAAATATATATATATATATATATATATATATATATATATATATATATATATATATATATATATATTGTTAGTGATGGTGATAAAAGCATACAAAAAAGGACTAAAATATAGTATGCTAGAGCTTGACCGTACATGGATTGTGTGATGGAAAGGCCTAATTACTTATTGTAGCTTAATTGTCTCACTATGCTAGGTTTCCAGGGGCAATGATTATGCCCAGGGAAAATATATGAGAGGGAGGGAGGGTCGATGTGGTCTCCACCAGCTATATTTCTTTTATCAAAGATATTGCCTGCAATATTATTTTTTCTTGGAACATGACTAGGTTGTGTGTCTATGCAGTGCCTATGCCTAGATAAGAAGATGGCAGAGCTGTAGGCAGTGAAAAAGGAGGGGAGGGAAAATACTGCTGATATTATAGAAACATGGAGTCAGCAAACATAGGGGTGAGACATAGGGATGATCAGGTATTGAGTCTTTAGGAAGGAGAGACATGGGAGGGATGAAGAAGTAGCAATTTTCATAAAAGGGGGTCAGAGAGTAGGAGGAACATCAACCCAGGAAGCGATAAAAAGAAGAGGGAAGGGGCAGCACCTAAGTAAGTGTCCTGATGTTTAAGTTAGAGGAGGGGGGGGTGAATGTTGTTGGACTGGTACAGTATATCACCTCTCCTGACATATCAAGGGAAGAGAATGAAAAGTTAGATGTCAGAATAAAAGTGTAATCTATAAGAAAGAGGGTTCTAATCATGGGAGATGTTAATTTTCCAGGAGAAGAACTGGAGATTCCAAGCTGTAGTGTAAAGAGGAGGAGGGAGTTGATTGAATTCTGGGAACATAAAGAGGCTTTGCCAACTGGTGAAGGACAGTATGGGAAAGGAACAAATTATGGACCAGTAGGTTAGGGATGTCCAAGTGAACTCACCTGTAGCCAGCAGTAATCATTTCATGGTGTAATTTAGAATGAGCAGATATAAGAACACAAAGACAAAGATGTTGGTGTGGAATTTTAAAATAGTGGATCATGTTGCACTGGGGAAAGGGAAGTTGGGATAAATTGAGGGAATGGCTAAGGGATGCAGAGCTCAGTGCTTTGGACAAAGGTTGGGGAAGATTGAAAAGGTAGGAAAAGGGTAAGGTCAATGTGGTTACAGAGGAAGGTAAAGGTAGTGATTAGGGCAAATTAAAAAAAAAGTGGATGGGAGGAGGTGGAAAGGTAAAGGATGTACAGTACACAGAGGTAAGCAAAAAGACTTAAGGAGGGAACACAGTCTTCTTTAGGTAAATGATAAAGAGAAGAAAGATAGGGGCAGTCTTTTCCAGGTTGAGCCAAGATAAGAAAAAGATCATAGGAAACTGGAAAAAAAGCAAATGGACTGAATGAATATTTTGCTTCAATTCTCTTACAGGAAAACAAGGGGAAGAAGGTAAGGTACAATGCAGATGGCAGAGAGCAGATGACAGACACCAGGACTAAGAGGAAAGTGGCTGAGAAGGATCTAGCCTCCCTAAGGGATGATAAAGCACAAGGACCACATTGGTTGCTTCTGACAGTTCTCAGTCAATTGGCCAATTTGTTTTTCAGCAGATTACTTGCTATTGTGGAAGTTTTGAAGAAGTGGGAAATAACAACTAGCATCTGCTTGTACAAGAAAGAATTAGATAAATGCAGGAAACTACAGCCTTGTTTACCTAACAGCAGTGGTAGAGAAAGTTGTGGAAAGAATCCTAAGGTAATGCTTCATTGCTTTTCCATAAGACCACCATCTCCAGTACAAATACCAACTGGCATGGCCTCATGGGCACAAGTATCTGACAGATCAATAAGATTTAGTTTTATGGCTGGGTTATAGATGCATTGTACAAGGGTGCAGTATCTGTAGATGTGGTTTACCTGGCTTCCACAAGACCCTGGCTTTGTCTTGCATAGGAGATTTCAAGGAAACATGGATGAGCTGGGGGTAGGACCAAGACTACAGAAATACATTTCTACATGGTTAAATGAAAGAATACAGAACACTATGGTAAGAGGTACAACATTAGGAATATGAAAAATGACTAGTGGAATACCACAGGCGTAGGTCCTAATTTCAGTGTATTGATTTCTTTGTTTTTGTTATATTTTATCTGCAGTCTTACCAGATAGATGCAGATTAGAATAAGATTAGACTAATACAGATAGCACCAGTTGTGAGAACATTCATATAAAATTACCCAGCTTACCCTCTGTCCCCTCATTTTTCATGTTGAAAAAAAGAAAAAAAATAGGCTGATAATTGATTAAACATATATTTCCATCAAATCAATATTTTTAAATCTCAGTTATTGTTAAAAAATTGCCACCATTTCCCAATGGTAAATTTGCACCTGGCAAAGTATGTGAACTTCTATGGGAAAGAATCAATCTCTTAATAACCTTGTTTACAATATCAAGATATTTAGAAAATGTTTTAAAATGAGATTGCTGTAGACAGAAGTGACAACATTCTTGGGTGCAACACATAATATATTTATGTCTAAATAGAAGGTATACATGAGCTATAGTGTTTTTCCCACTGAGGAAATTTCAAGGGCAAGACCACCATGCATATTTCCATGAATCTACTTGCCCACAGCCAGGCTAACATAATTTACCTGAGCTGAGATGTGAAAGAATATGTTTGTTTCAACCAAAGGAGGAAAGTATCAATTTGTGGTGTACTATTTCAATGAGTATTTTGCACTTTGATACTCTTGTGATATAGTTGCATTGAGTCACCCTTTCAAAAGTAATAAGATTAGCTAAACTTGTCTTATTTAATAAAAATCTTAGAAGTAAAAGGAAATTGTCAATGAACATGTTAGATACAGCAGGTACTTTTTTATTCAGCATAGGAAGATCAGCTGCTAGGTGGACTGCCCAGACAGATAGTTTTTTTAATATTATTTTTTTAGAAGAAGGGAGTAGAAAAACACAAAAGTGTCATGCTTTATTTCATATTTTAAAGTGGAAATAGGAAAGTATGTTTTTAGGAGAGATGTTACCAATGGAATAGAAAAATAGATAATAAATAAGTATTCATTTATTTTTGTTCATATGCTTATAGGTTCATAGATTAGAACTAGGCTGACTGCCCTTGTGGGCCATTTTAAGCCTAGCTAGTTATCCCATGTGAAAATTTAACCCTGCACCTTGTGTCTGTAAGGTAAACACCTGAACCATTATGCCAATCTCCCACCCCAGAATCAAACCTTTTACATTGTGACTATGAAGTAAATACCTTAGCCATTACACCAACCTCTAAAAAGTGAAAATCTTAAGATAAGGAACCCTTAGTCCTTCAAAAAGTGATGAGAGTGAGAAATGCCAAAAGTTAGTAATTAGATTATAAGGGGGGGATCATATGTAGTTTGATACCAAGTAAAATAATTGATATAGTTTGAATAAACATAAAAGCCTCAGGACTATTTAAGATTACATCCAACATTCCTAACAGGAGATATCAGAACCTCACAGGGAATTCTGGGAGCCCGTCCAAATAAGTTTAACCCACATTCCGTTAATCTTGCTATATTATTGAAAGTTTGGTGGAAGGAGTGCATTTTAAAGTAGAAGGACCAGAGAGGAAACATTTTAAGCTTTATTAAGGTTATACCTCTTGTCAATGATACATTTAAGTGGCTCCATTTGTGACAAATGTACTATGTGATTTCCTTGTTTCCTTTTATTGCTTGGACTTTATTTGTATAAGGGAAATTTAAAAAATAATACAAGCCTAAGAATTTGATATGAGAAAAACTTGAAATGGAAGTGTTAGGTTGGAATATCAGGTAAGAAATAAAAATCTTAGATTTTTGTGGATTTGTATGTTAACAGGTAATTTCTTAAAAAAATATTTACCTTACTGAATATATTATTTAGTGAATGATTAACTCCTGAGATTGTTCAAATAGTATTGTTATCATATTAAAAAAGCTTAGTAGTGTAATTATTAATTGTAATTGGTTAAATATTATGATCAGTTGATATTGCATACAAAATTGGATTTAGGCTTATAAGAAATACAGTAGATGATAGGGGCATCTCTGACATATCCATCTATGTTGTTCCTGAATTTGGGAATGAAGGTTATTAATTGGAATCTAATACTTTTTTTATAAAATAGGGCATGGTTTAAATTATTAATCTAAGTGAGGAAATGAAAGAAACTTTTATTAAATAGTGTTTATTAACTTTGTGAAAGCATTTCTGGACATCTACTGCATAAAAAGCAGAGTTAATTTGGGTTACTCTGTTATGATTCTTTATGTTAAACTATAAAATAATACTATGTATTGCATGGCTGATAGCTGTCATATACCTACAAGTTATAAAACTATACAGATTAAAAATATAGTTATGTGTGACAGCATTTAATTATTTATTATTTAGCTTTAGTTTTGTAGTTGATTTTTAGTAATGCTGTTGGCTTATAATTTGCTTGTATGGTACCATCTTTTTTCTTATAATTTTCTCTAAGGAAAGTAGTTTCCCCTCATAGGTAGCTTTTGACTATTGAGCATATAGTTGTAAATTATGTGAGAACAATAGAGAGCTAAGCTGTAAAATTTAGAAGTTAGGTCATCTGGACCAGGTGCCTTGTCATTGGGCATAGACTTAATAACTTTTGATATAATGTCAGATATAATGTCAACTTTTAAGATTGTAACAGGAAAAGGAGCATAATTTTGAATGGGTCTATATTAGCGTATCGAATGGACTAAATAGCGAAAGCTATTTAATAGATCTGATACTGTCGAAATGGCAAAATAGCGAAGACACGGAACATCAAATTTTTCCCAGGGAAAAAAGTTGTTAGGCAGTCTTCGGGACTTTCCATTTCCTCCACTATGGTGCGATCTCGGAGTTGGTATATTTAAGTAGGGGGGTGTGGGGGACGAAGTCCCCCCACTTATCTTTGTGTTTAAGTGTTTTTATTTATTTATTTATTTTTGCGGAGCAGCAAATTTTTTTCCCTGGGAAAAAATCCGCTGTTCCGTGTGTTCAATATTTTATGGTTTAGACATTATCGGTACGATGAAATAGCGTTCTCTATTTTAATTGCACCATAATGTAATATAGATGCTTTTGAATAAATTTTGGAGATTTTGTTTTAGATGAACCACTAGATCATTTGTATATATGAGACAAATAATTTAAGAATCAGTTCAAAATCTTTGTGGGTCAGAGACTAGGCTTTTTGCAATTTTCATGGAATGAATGGTTGTACTCTTCATCTATTAGTACATCATAAGATAAAATTTCTCCTGTTGATTCAGGTTTGAAGTAAATGCCCCTTTTGTCCTAAAAATGGTACTGATGAGGCTATTCATTGATAAAGAGATCTTTTTACTTTTAGATTTAACAGACACAATTTTTCATAATTTGCCCCAAGAGTGTTTCCAGAGTAAAGTCAATGAAAATAACTGAGCCATAGGATTATCTAACCACTGCATTTTTTAAAGATGAGAAGGATTGAAGAAGAAATCCAAAAATATATGATTTAAACTCATCCTAGATACAGTAGTAGTATATGGTATATTTGAAATGTAACTATTTAGCCAGTATTCTTGATTTATTGCTATCATTTCAGATTTAAATTCAGAGATAACCTTATGTTAGGAGAAGGAGAAATATTAGAATATTTAGAATTGGGAAGTCCATATTCAACTTCTGTTTTTTGTTTAGGTATGGAGTGGTCTTGAGGTAGAATAGATATATCTGCAAAGAAAGGAATAAGAGAGATGGAGTAATAAAATAAAAATAGAGTAGTCTAGTTAATTTATTAACTCTTAAGCTGAGATGACTATATCCTGGTAATATAGGACATTTATGAAATGGGATGTAATTGCTTTCATTGAAAAAAGTCAACTAGTTTGAAACAGCCCACTATATGTACATGTGAGGATTCCATTTTTTGGATATCAGTTGGCAGATCCTGAAGAAAAGAATCAGGGGCAGTAAGTGGGGCATACACTAAACTCAAAATTAATATTGTATTTTGCAATGAAGTTTTAACAATAAAATGTTAATGGATAAATCAGCAAAAGTATCTAAGAATAATCTTCAGAGAACAGGAGTATAGCAACTCCAGCTGACTTATCACTAGAAGAATTTACATAAACTTTTATAGGTTCATAGATGTATACCAGGGGCCTTTTTAAGCCTAGCCATGCATACCAAATGTACCTGACAAGTTTAGGAACTTTAGGATTAGTCAAAGAGGTATATGCAGACTAGGGCTTGAGTGATCAAACATTTACAGGCTACCTCTGTCTATTAGGGACATAAGTGTCAGACCTGGGATGAATTTCTGATTCCCCAACCACTGCTGCAAGTTTTGCTTGAATTGGGTTTGGAAGAACTCTACATCATATGGATGGGGAGCCTGTCGCAGAGAAGAGGTGGTCCCTGAGACACATACCTGTCCCTCCAACATGTCCTATTTATGGCGCAATCATGGGTTAAGTCTATAGAGTGGGTAATTATGATACTATTTGTTTTGCAGATATGCAGAACATCCATCAGAGTTGGATACACAGGTGCCTTGTGCCAGACATACAGTGCCCTTAAACAGTCTTTTGGAGACTGAGTACAGAGACAGAGGTTTGAATTGATCCACGTAGGACATGTTTGCACCCTGTATTATTTTAGGGAGGACCATCTGTGGACATTCCAATTATTGTATGTGCCTGGTCAGATACATACCAAAGAGGGCATTGTACTCAATGATTGGTCTGATGAGGGCCAAATAAGTGGAATTATGACTTCCTTGTACCTAGATGCCATACCCTTGTTAATTAATTGCACAACATACAATGATTTCCTTACCACCACAGCCACATGATGGCCTAAGGTCAGGTTACTGTCTACATGTGTCCCCAAATGACTGACTGTTGAGTCTATTCCTAGGGGTGTGTTATCAGTGAGGTAGTTTTCAGGAGTATCTGACTTCTCAAAGTATACTGTTATGCATTTCTTGGCACTGAGGTTTAGACTACGGCTTTAGCATCAGTTATTTGTCTGACTCAGCCCTTTTTGGAGGATATTAGTCATTAGCACAGAGCCTTGAGGGACTCCACTAGTGGCTGACCATTTTGTGGAGGTAGACTCCCCTGCTCTAACTTCTTGGGTTCTATCTGGGAGCCACCCAGCTATCCAGTGGGTGACATAGGGGGTTATACCCAGTTCTGAGAGTTTATCTCAAATGTCAGAGAGGTGTATTGTATCAAATACCTTGGCAAGGTCAAGGTAGGCAGTATGCACTAATTTGCCCTCATCCACTGCTTTGCTGACCTTCTCAAAGAAGTCCTTCAGGTTCAGTAGTTAGGATCTGCTCTTGACAAAATCAAACTGGGTTGTATCCAGTGTCTGAAGATTTTCCATGTCATTGTTAATCATTTCCATAATAATTCTTTCCATGGCTTTTCATATGAGACTGGTCAGACTTATGGGTCTGTAGTTACTTGGGTCCATAAAGCCGCAGTGGTGCAGCGGTAGCATTGTCACCTCACAGCAAGAGGTTCTCCTGTTCAATTCTCGGCTGGAGCGCCTTCTGTGTGGAGCCTGCATGTCCTCCATGCTGCTGAGTGGTGTTCGAAAGACATGCATGAGTGGGCGTGCCTTCGTTGAAGGTTGGGCGTCGGGCTGGCACCTTGGCACCGTAAAAATCGACTGCCAAATCATTAACGAACCGGAGTTCCGCTGTGGTGACACCTAATCGGGAAAAGTCAAAAGAAAAACAAGTTACTTGGGTCCATAGTTGGCCCACCCTTTCATAGAGGGATGACTGCTACAATTCTTCATTTATGTGGCACAAAGCCTGTCTTGAGGCTATTATTAAATAGTAACTCAGCCAGTAATTTTGCTATTTCTTCTGGCTCAGTGTAGGTGGCTCAATTTACAAACAGTCCTACACTTTGCTGTGTACTGCCTTTGATGTTTCAAGCATAGCTAAATAAAGTATTGGTTGTCCTTGGCCTGGGAAGCTACTTTTACCTCAGATTTGACTTTGGTAGACTGATTTGTCCTCTGAGTTTCTTGCTTAGATTGATGATAATTTTTTTATCATGCTGGGTGTTGCAATTCCGAACTTTTGCCATGGCTTTCTTCCTTTTATTATACAACCTATTTATGTTAGGATTTCACCAGGGTGGCCTGTCTTTTGATTTTTTTCTTGGCTTACTCCTTGTAGACACAGCTGTCTTTATGCATCTATTAACATGATTGCACATGGTCTTTGTGAACAACCCCTCATAGACAAACACTGTTCTCAGAGTTTGTGGGGCCTTGAAATTTTCCCAGGTTGTCACTTTAGGAAGTTTGCCATTTAGACTAGGTCCAAAACATTTGTATTGACAAAAGTCCAGGAATCTTTGGGCCTGAAAGTCTAAGGTTATGTATGATTCCTAGTTTACAGTGGGGTTGTTAAAATCACCCATAAATATGGTACCAGGTTGAATGATGAGTGTTTAAGTTTAAGTATGGAAGTAGACAACAAGGGAAGAACCCTGATAATAAACAAAAAGATCGGATCTCAAATGCCAATGTTCTATATTCTTAGATTTTAATAAAAGTTAGACAGGCTCTGTTAACAAAACAGTTAAAAACATCCACAACAAACTCTGACTATATGAATTTAAAAGCACTATATTATTGGTTTAGCTACTTTGAAGAGGTCTGTGGTAATTGAGGATGAAAGTGCTTGATAAATTTTACAAGTGTTGCACCTTCTTTAAGTTTAATTATGTGTTAGGGGTTTCCTAGGTCAGAGACAGGGACTTACAGCTTGCAAGAATATGGTATGGGACTTTGCCTATAGTAATTTGGGCATGAAGATGCTCAAGCACATCATCCTGTTTGACCAGCCTTGAAGTATGTTTGTTTTTTATGTAAATCAAGACACCTCCATTTTTAGTCCCTGCATGTACAGTACATAATCTAAATGTGTGGAAGGCATTGCAGTCCTGCAGTGATGAATGCTTTCCATGGCTTTAAACTATGTCTCAGTAACTAGCAAACATCTGCATTCTCCATGGTGTGGAGCGCTTGCAGGGAATGGAGTTTCTTGTCTAGACTCCTGTTGTTGGTTTTGCTACATAAGAAGGTTTGTCAGTTTGACATTGCCTAAAAAGCACAGTGGGGGAGGACAATGTTTTATCCAATATTCAAAAGCTTAGAGGGGTCAGATACAGACCATCCCTGGCAAAGCAGCATAGTATGTCAACCATATCCTCCATGCTGACTAATATTGTATCCCCGTGGAGTGACACCAAAAACTACACCAATTATTAAAGTCAGTCATCACCTGTTTGTAATATGGTATCATTTTTGGTAGAATGCTGGTCAGTGCTAGGCTCTTACTGACCTGGGACAAATAATCTGATAGATAATGCTGTTTTTCTTGAGTTGTGGACATTTTGAAGGCAAACAATATAAACCATAGTAAGCTGCAAGAATCTTATCAACTTTTGTTTTTTATAGAATGATTAAGCACATTGATATTAACTGATATAAGCTTCACCATTTATAAGTAATATATAAACCAATACACATAAAAGTCCTCATCCCCTTAAAAAATAGAAGTATCTAATTGTTAACGTCTAACATTTTCTGTTTATATTGTGGCATCATGCTTGCAGAAGGTAGAATGGTGCTCAATGCTAAGCTGTTACCTGCCTGGGACAAATAGTCCAACGGCTCCATCATGTCTCTCTTCATATAGTCTGGGGAGGTACTCATATAGCCTATGACTGAGTCATACTGGTATTTAGACCTAAGTGCAAGCATAATCTGGAGGATCCTGGCCCATGAAAAACTGTTTGCACTGAGTTAAGATAGAGCATTTTTCTTGAGTTAAAAGAACATCTTGAAGACAATATAAACCATAGTAAGCTACACAAATTGTATCAACTTCTATGTCTTTATAGAATGGTTAAGATCATCGATATAAATTGATATTAGCTTCACCATTTATAAGTAATACATAAACCCACAAATGTAAGAGTCTGCATCTTAAAAAACATAAATATCCAATGTTAGTGTGGAACCCCTCCTGACATCCCTAGACATAGATCCTTATATGTTAAGATGCATAGTTCCTCCTTGTGACAGGAGGCAAAGTCTGAGGGTAAGTACTGACAAAGCATACATGATTTTTGGACTAAATGATCCTGAAACTCCTATAAAACCTATGAAAGCTAAATGGCGTGTGATGAAGCTAATATCTGATATCCTTGTCTCCTATGTGAGGGTAAGCTGCTTGACTTAGCAGCCCTCCAGATTTTCAATACAGATTCATAGTAACCAATCAGGGAAGAACACATATGGGGCATTGATATACCAGACTAGGGAGATCAGTGTGTCACCATAAGTGATCTAATCTTTCCTGTCAAGATTCTGTCAGATCTGAAAGTTCTACTGACAGAACACTGTGACCTCCAGCCCCTTCATGGTGCAGAGAACTTGAAGGTGATATAAGTCTATAGATGCAGGTAGAAGCCCCACATAGGGTGTGCGAGAGGCTTCCAACAAAAATCCATTTTGAAATGTGAGTTGATTGCACTGCTCCTCATTTTTGAGGAATTGGCTTTTGATGGATTGATTTGGAATGAGTCAGTCACATACAGGGTCAGGCACAGATAGTATAGCTGTCATGTCCACTTGTGACCCACGTATAACCTAAATGCAATATATGCTGCCACTAATTAGGCTCTGAAATTGGTGAAAAGACAAGCTTGTTATGCATATGTCTGATGTCAAAAAATGCATAACAACTTTTGCTATATATCCTTCAAAGTTGTTAAATTTTACCCTTCAGAGTTACACACATCAGCCACCTCAGAATAGAGATTAAATCATTTGACAATGTTAATGAGCTTTGCTCTTGAGAGGAAATTCTTGAACACATAATAAGCTGGTTATGATCAGCGACCCAGTCATAATCATTTGTGTCTTTACAGATCTTGACACCAATCAGTTCAATATCTGCATTCTTATACAACTATATATTTTTTTTCCCAAATGTGCGTCTGGTACATCAGTACCTGGCCATGTATGCCTGTGGACACACATGCATTCTGAGGGAGGCATGTTTGTCACTGTCATGACTATAGCTGACTCATCTAGCACCAATGACAGTCTATTCCAAGCTGATTGGTACATTTATATCAATCGGCGTCCTATAGCCTGATTCATACTCCCCTCAAAGTGTAGCACTTCTCGATTGTACCCGGAACAACTGCCCCTTTTGGCCCACCCTTGCTTCCCTTCGGGTCATGGCATATGGAGTTGCTTCCACTTTCTTTTTACCATTTGTTTTGAAGGCTGACATATAAGGAACAGATCACATGGTGCTTGGTAGTGTTGTAGACTGATATGGAATCCTGCATGCAGACAGATGTGTCACAGGGCTGGCAGTTCAGACTTATGTGATTAGTATTGTGAACACTACATATAAACAGAGTTCCAAGTGCAGGAAGTCCATGATGCATTGTCACAGATTGTATATATTTTTGTGATTTATGGAGTACATTTCAGACTGATCATTTCTTCTTAATATGCTATGATATTGGTGTTGTTCTACATTACATATAACCCTAGTAAAGAGTGTAGTGATGTAACTTTTCTTTAAAAGAGCAAAAATGTATTTCGTTGTATCACTTGAAAACACATTTTCATTCAGCAGGTGAATCACTATTTTCCAACTACATCTCCAAACACTGGAATAATCTACCTAACTCACTAGTAACTAACTCCTCAACACTTGAATTTAAAAAACTTCTAAAAACGCACCTTACTAACACCTGGCTCTGCACCTGCAACTCGCCTGGATAACCTACTCCTCCTTTTCACTCTATTATCAATACTCTTATTCTACTAACATGATCTACCACTAATCGTAGTTTCACTTTAACTGTACATAATCATTTGAATATATCCACTAAATGTAAACAACCATTTTTTATGTAAATTACTGTTGTTCTACTTATTGTGTCTGAAACCACTATCTTGCATGTATTTGCTTCTCACTTGGCTGTATTTGTTTTTTTATTGTATGTATTTGTTACTGTTGGAACTTTTCTCTCTGGGCCTCCGCTGAAAAAGGACCTGTATCCATTTGGACTTTCCCGGTAAAAAAAAAAATGTAAATTAATAGTTCTAGTTTAACAGCTATTCATTATGCCTGCATACATGGTTTGTAATATATATATATACATACCGTATTACTGTTGTTACTGTAAAGTCACATGCTTATACTACTGTCTTCATATACATGTATTGCTATTATTACTGTAAGTAGTATTACTAATGAGAGCTGAAAAGACTGTTGTTATATTGCGAGTTGAAACATGGGGTTTCCATCAGAGGTGTAGCTAGCTATTCTGGTATCTGGTGCCCTCCTCTATTCAGTTTATGCCACCCACAAAGTGCTTAGTGCTTCAGATCTAAAAAAGAAAAAAAAAACCTCTTTGCTCCTTATAAATTCCCATAAACTGCTTGCTACAACAATGTAACAAGCAACTGCTACAGTTTATGTCACACACAGAGCATTAAGTGCTTCAGTTCTGACCACAAATGCAATACTGATATTCTCTTCCATATGTCAATAATACAAAACACTGAGGATTGATTGACATCTGCTGGTAATGCCCCATAGAGCTTTGCACCCAGGGCAGGTGTCCCTTTCAATCCACCCTAGCTACGCTACTGCTTTTCACTGAAAATGGGCTCTGCCCCATTGGACCACCTCAGTCAATACAAACAAACAGATAATCAAACAGCTGCATTAATATGTACCAGTTATATAATCAGACAGAAAGAAAGCAAGAAAGATAGGTAGGTATATAAATATACAGAAATATAGATAGATAGATGGGTAGATAGGGAAATAAACAGATAATAGTTTGTGTTTATAATATATTGGCATCACATATTTACATATATAATGGGCTGATCTAAGGAAATGTTATCATGTAAGAAAGTGTAGAATCCTGTAAATATGGAATAATATTAAAAGAAAAATACAAACACAAGTGCAGGATTTGTTTAAAGCAAATATTTTTTCTTATTATAGTTCACTCTGCAGATGTAAACTAGATTAAAAAGAATTTGCTTCAGGCAGTTGTAAATCTCACCAAAGTGCTTTATTTTTCACTTAAGCTGAATAAGCTGTCTTCAAAGCCATTGTAAGAGGTAAGGATTAAGAAAAGACATATAAACCTCTGCAGTTTATAGAACAAAATTAAAGTGTTTTAAAATCTAATTTAAGTATGTCTGTTTGTGAAAATTTCAAACTGCCCGAAGGGGTTCTTTATTAATTTACCCATGTTGCAATGCTGGTTATACTGGTTATCGAACAGCCTGGATGCAATTTTTCTGATTCATTCAAGAAAATCTAAGGCCTGGTTAAGATACAAAGCCTAAGGGTGGAAGACCAATAAGAAATCTACACTTTACTGAGGAGCCTATAGTGTGATATTGCACTGCTTCTTATACTAGTAACTTAAAGGCCTGGCTGTGACTTTTCTGGTTCATTCAAGAAAATCTAAGACTTACTTCTGATACAAAGGCTATGAATGAAAGACAAATTATAAATGTATACTATATGGAGGAATCTGTAGTGTGAAAATTACAAAAGCTTCTTCAGGAAGACAGTTAAGAAGCCTACATTATTATGAGGAGTTGGCAATGTGAAAATCAACTGTTGTTTACTATTTAGAATATCAAATCTGACAAGGCAATTTGTTTCAGCAAAAACCTTGAAGCAAACAGAAGAACACTCTGGCTGAAACAAACAACGCATACCAAGATCTCAGGATATGTTCTCTAATGACGGAGTGAATGTTTTTGATGAGTGCAGCCCTAATGTGGTTAATCCAAGAGTGAATCCTGTGGATGAAGGTAACAACAGACTTTTACATAATTATTTACAAAAAACAAAGAATCCATTTTTCATTTTTGAATGTAATGGAGCCACTAATGGTGTGAGTCCTAGTAGTACAATGAGTGAAGATACAGACAAGCTGATTTCCAGTTTGGAAAAGAAACTAATTAAATACAGCTCTACTGTGCACGATAATCTCTACTGTGAACAATATTTAAGTCTCAAGATGGTTCTAAAGGGGCTTAGAATGTTTAAATGCCCAAACATTATCATTGAAAATATGGAATTTTTAAACAACTGAAAAAAAATTTTAGTAACATGGGTACAGACCTGATGACCAAGAGGATTACTGGTCTCAAACAGTTGCCCTATGCAGCACGATTGAAAAAGCTAAGTCTGTTCTCTGTTGCATACCGCTTTCTCAGAGGCAATTTCTGTCTAACGTACAGAGCCATGTCCAACCCAGAATTGTTGAACATGCTCCAACTTAGCAAAACCAAATCTACTCGAGCTACACGCTCTAGGGATATAAACCTGAACACAACAATGAATAGAACATGCTGGAGGGATAGATTCCCTTCGCAGTGACTTCCCTTACTATGGAACAGGGTCCTGATCTACATAAGACAGAGCCCTTCACTATCACTCTTCAAGAGGAACCTTGATGAGTGGATGGGTAACAGAAAGTTCACACCTGGGATCACACCAACAGCACTACTAGATAGGGGCCAAGGGTACTAGCTGCTAGTACAAGGGTCTAAGGAACTACTAAAGGGGCGGTGAATACCGCATAACGTGGCTGGGCTAATATATGCCTTTGGGCAGATAGCCCAGTACCACCCTATGAACCTATGAACCTATGAGACTTTTAATAAGACATAATGCTGTCAAAGTGCATCAGTTGATGGCTGAGGTTAATGAAAAACAGTACAGATTTCAATAACTGGAAATCTAAGTGTACTTCTATTTTGAAAGAAGTGTATAATCACATTAAAATAGTGGTTATGAGAAAACAAAAGTAAAGTAAAAGGGATACAGCAGCATATTCCAATGGTACAACATATGTTTTACTATCAAGTACCTGAGGCAATAAGCAGTTCAGTAACAATAACATTAATAATGTTCCAAAGAGATCTAATAATGGAGAACAAGGTAACAACTTGGTTAACATGGATAATGGTGAACAAGAAAGAGTTTTTTTTATCTCCCAGTGGGAATGTTCTACTTCTGAGGAGATCACCTCATTTAGCAACAGTCCACCAAGAAGGTCAGTTTTACAGCAATGTAGTGAGGGGGAATATGAATCAGATGTCTCTTTCAGTGAGGTCAGATCCCAAAGAGGTCGAGGTCTGGGAAGAGGTTAAGGGCAAGGAAGAAGTTAAAGTTACAGCAATTCAGTGAAGATGTATTTATTTTAGAAGACTTTAGTAAATATAAGGTAACTGAACATAATTTAACTGATTTGACTTTCTCCTGTGCACATCTGAAGGTACTTGAATATTGGTTTTCTTTTGGGCTTACACAGAAAATTAAGAATTAAACTTTGTCTTTTTACAAGAAAATTTAATGTGAAATATTTAATGATTAATGTTGGTCTTGGTAAAAAAAGAGTCACATAAACCAAATCCATATAACCCTCTCTTAACCCCTGTATTACAGACTTTTTCTTATAGTTTGTGAGAGTGAATTATGAAGAGATTTAAGTGTTTATTCTGGTAAAACATTATTTTTTAATTAAAATTTTAATGAAAAGGATGCAAGTAGTCAATTGAAAAGTATAAATAACATACATTTTATGAAAGTTGAAAAGGGGAGGATAGAATGGTTGTAATGACAGTTGTATAATATAACAAAAGTATTGAGTTGATGTTGAATAACAAAGATGAGTACAGAAAAATAGGTTTGATTGATGTACACAAAATACATTACAATATTAATAAGGATTTGATAGATTTATTTTATCAAAATATATTGATTTTAATGTTTATTATTTTTATGTGCTGATAAGCTAAGACTGGGAGGATTTTCTGGGATTCCTAAAATTCATACAAATTTGCAAGATCCATCATTTAGATGTTTCATAGTTTCATAGTATAGTACTAGGCTATCTGCCCTGGGGCATTTGTAAGCCTAGCCATAGTGATGTGGCTTTTGCTACCCCATGAAATGGTACAAAAAATGTACAGAATAAATTTAGAATACTGTGCCTCTGTCTAGTAGTGACACAATGAAGATCCCCTTATATAATAGAATTAGTTTACTGTGCCCCTGTCTAGCAATGACACAGATGTGACCCCTGGGGTAAACTTACGATCTCCCATCCACTCATCAAGATTTCTCTTGAAGAGAGTCAGTGAGGGGCTCTGCCTAATACGAACTGGGATATAGTTTCATATATACTGTACAGTGGCAGCAAAGAAGAATGTCACAGAATTTATTTCAATGTATGTAAATGGCATTTTAAATCCATTAGTGCAAGATATGTATTCTTATATAAAAGATTCATAGGATTTTTTTTTTGGATAAATTGAGTGTAATTTAATGTAAAATGAGATGAATTTATGTTCACGGTACATGTTTGTTCACCTTTTACATGTACCTACAAAAGATGGTATTGAGTTTTACAGATATTTTTAACTAAGTTTTCCAGTCTTACAACTGTTAAAATTAACACACTTTGTGTCCTAATGGATATTTTATTGGATAGCAGTTTTTTTTTGTTTTAACAAGAAATATTATAAACAACAGAGAGGTGTGGTTATGGATGCCACAGCTGTACCAGGCTATGTGAATAGTGTTATAGGTTCATAGGTTCATAGGTTCATACTAGGCTATCTGCCCTGGGGCAATTATAAGCCTAGCCCGATTCTGTATGGCTTACGCCACCCCTTGATTTGAGTATACTGTGCCATTTTTAAGGTTTAGTTTACTGTGCCTCTGTCTAATAGTGACACGGGAGTAATCCCTGGGACAAACCTATGATCCCCCATCCACTTATCGAGATTCTTCTTGAAGAGATTCAGTGAGGTGCTCTGCCTCACATGAACTGGAATTCTATTCCAGAGCGAAGGGAGCCTCTGGGTTATGAACCTGTCCCTCCAGCAAGTTCTATTTATTTCTGTGCTGAGGTTCAAGTCCCTCGGCGTGTGGCTCTAAGGGATTTAGATTTACTGAGGTGGAGCATGTCCATTAATTCTGGATTTGACATAGCTTTGTATGTCAGGCATAGATCGCCTCAAGTAGGCGGTATGCAACTGAGTAGAGCTGGAGTTTTTTTAACCGAGCAGCATATGGCATCTGTTTGAGACCCTTGATCCTCTTGGTGAGATACTTTTGGGGTCTTTCTAATTGCTGCAGGTGTCGGGTAAGGTACATCCCAAAAGGGGCATTGTATTCTATGATGGGCCTGATGAGGGATGAATAAAGGGGCACGATTACCTCTGTTGATCTAGATGTGAAACCCTTTGTGATGAGGTGGGCTATGTAGAAGGTCTTTCTAACCACTTTGGCAATGTGGTTTTCAAAGGAGAGATTGCTATCAACTTGGGCCCCCAGGTCCCTAATAACTTTCTCTGTACTTAATGGGTTTCCGCCTATGTGGTAATTTGTGGGCACATTGTTTTTGCCAAAGGGTATGACTATACATTTTTTGGCATTTAGCTTTAAACCATGTTGCTGGCACCAGTTATCTGTCTCTGTGAGACCTTTTTGAAGGATGTTTGTGTCAGCTGGAGAGTTGATTATGGCGCCCAGTTTGCAGTTGTCTGCGAACTTGGTGAGCCATAGTCCTCCCACGTTTGCCTGTACCTCGGAAAAGTATACACCGAACAAGAGTGGTCTCAGGACAGAACCCTGTGGGATGCCACTTGTGACCGGTTTCGAGTCTGACATGGCTCCAGCAACTCTCACTCTGTGGGTTCTGTCTTTGAGCCAGTTTGCGACCCATCTTGTGACATAGGGGTTTATATTTAAGCTGGATAGCTTATCTATGATGCCCGAGTGGGGTATTGTGTCAAATGCCTTTGCAAGGTCCAGATAAGCTGTGTGGACTACCTTCCCTTCATCTATGGCTTTGGTGACTGTTTCAAAGAAGTCAACCAGGTTCAAAAGGCAGGATCTGCCCTTGACAAAGCCGAACTGGGTAGGATCTAGTGTCTGTAGGTCCCCAATGTCTTTGTTTATGAGCTCCATGATGATCCTCTCCATAGCCTTGCAGACTAAGCTAGTCAGGCTTATGGGGCGATAGTTTCCAGGGTCCGTAGAGGCTCCACCTTTTGGAGTGGGACCACTGTTGCTGTACGCCCTTCTGTGGGCACATATCCTGTAGTGAGGCTGAGATTGTATAGCTGTTTTATTTGAGGGATTAGTTCCTCTTGTAGTTCATGTAGGACACAACCTGGGACGCCATCTGGTCCCATGGAAGCAGTGTTTTTTGCTTTGGAGAGGGCAGCCTTCACCTGAGCATCTGAGATGTTTGGGAGGCAGCCCTCTGCCGGGATAGATACTTGCTCTTTTGGGGGGGAGGGGGGGAGAAGTTTGCACTGAACCTGTCTGCCAGGATATTGGCGATGTCTGTGGGTTCAGTGTATTTTTCGTCATTTAGAATCAACTCAGAACAAGTCTGTGAGTTGCATCACAGGTTTCTAACATAATTGAAAAAAGCCTTGTGATTGTCTTTGGTGTCCTGTGCAATTTTTCTCTCGAAGCTGGCCTTGGAGGATTTTATGAGGGATCGTAATTTTTTGCTAGTACTGATCACAGATGCCTTCCCTATTAGGGATTTTGCTCTATCATGTAGTAGCTTCCTCCTTCTGTTGTACAATTTATTTATGGCAGGGATCCACCAGACTGGACGCCTGCCTTTGTATGATTGGGTCTTGGTTTTGTTTGGGATAGCATGATCCATGCATTCCTGGAGATGTCCGTAGAATGCATTTATATAGGATTCTGCAGTTTGGGCTGTAGTTTCCACTGGCCCTGGGGCCTTGAAGGATTCCACTTCGGTTTTGAGAAGTGAGAATTTCGCTTTTGAGAAGTTTTTCACTGTGGTTTTCTGGGCTGGGGGTGGGGTCGGGATGTGGACATCCAGTGAAATTAATTTATGGTCTGAACTTACCAATGAGGGATATACTTCTGGTGTGGAGCATAGAGTCCCCATGTTGGTAATGATCAGGTCTAGTATGCTGTCCCCTCTTGTGGGAGTGGTGACTAGTTGTTCCATAGCATTTGAGTTTATAATTTTCAGGAATCTTTGGGCTAAGGTGCTGGGGCTTGAGTAGTGCTCCCAGTCAATGTTTGGGTAGTTGAAGTCACCCAATATAATGGTGTTCGGAGAGATCTTCATGTTCTCCAATGTTTTCAGGAAAGCCGAATGGAATTCCTGACTATGAGAGGGTGGTCTATAGGATGCTATAAACTGAAAAGCAGTCTTGCCCACTGTTAGTTGCACATGGATGGTCTCCGATACTTCGTGCAATGCCACTTCCTGGAGGTGTGGATATCCTTGATAAATATGGAAACTCCCCCTCCTTTTGTGGTTCGGTCCGGGTTTTGGGGCCGAAAAGCATGATACGAGGTATAGCCTGGTAGTGCTGGGGTGCTCTCTGGAGCCTTGAACCAGGTTTCTGTCACTGCACAGATATCGATGTTCTCCATACTGAGGAGAGCTTCGAGTGCATGCATCTTGAGGTTAAGACTTCTGGCGTTTAGCAGCATTACCCTTAGTTTCTTGTTCCTTGTGCTGTCTATGGGGTGGGTTTGACTTTTGAGCCTTGCCTAAAAAAGGCACTATGGGGGTGGCAAGAGCCTTTGCCAATATCTGAAAGCCCAGTGGTGACAGGTGCAAGCGGTCCCTAGTGAAGCAACGTGGCTTGTCGAGCATGTCATCCCAGGCTGACAGACACTGGATCCCCTTTGAATGACACCAAAATTTTAGCCAATTGTTAAAATCGATCATTTTGTCTTTGTACTGTGGCATCATTCTAGGTGAGGGTAAGATGCTTCTCAAGGTCAGGGTCATACCAGCCTGGGCTACATGATCAGAGAATTCCTCTATGTCTCTTTTCATGTAGTCCAGGGAGGTACGTCTCAGGTCATTCACACCAGCATGTACAATGACTGAGTCATATTTGTATTTGCTTTGGAGTGACCTGAGTGCTTGCGTTATGTGTCGGATCCTAGCACCCGACAGGCAGCTCACCGTGACCTTCTCTTTATTCAGCCTGGTGAGAGGGACGTCAGTGTGTCTGACAATAGAGTCACCTATAACAAGAGTATCAGGTGTGTTATTCAGCCTTAAGGGCTGTGGCTGCTTGGCACACTGACTTTGTGGGTTATGTGTTGTGTGTGTTTTGTTTTGAGGTAGCGTTTGCTTGGATGTCTGCTTTGGAGGTCTCTGTTGCTTAGGTAGATTTTTATTTAGAACCTCCGAGTATGTTTTTGTGTATTTATGTGTTTGGTTCGCTGATGTGGTGGGACTATGTGATACTGGAATTGTGTTGTGTGAGGTTACATTCTCCTCCTGACTGGTTACACCAGTTTTGAGATGAGAGAGCTCAGCCTCCAGTTTGGCTAAATAGTTACATCTCTCACATATATTTGAACCTGTTTGGAGGAGGAGAGGGTTGTCCGTGTACATGAGACAGTTGTAACATTGCCTCAAAATTCCCAGATTCACCAGCTGGACTGGAGAGGAAACCATTGACTGACCTTTGGACATGCTAGAGTAACAGGGAAACTGAATTTAAGATGGAAAAATAGAGGACAGGGTAATCGTAGAGAGTATAATAGTAAGTAGTGCTTATGGTTTAATAGTGCTAACTTGTAGGATTACTTAATTGGACTAGTGAAGGGCCTTAGAATGAGAATATGGTGTTTAAATTGAAAGATAGAGCAGTTCTAAGGGAAAAAGTGAAGAGCAGACTTTGTGGAGCCAGGAATAGTTTAAACCCAATTAGGCGCCGCTGCCCGTTGTTGCGCTATGCTCAAAAACGGGCTGGTAGAAAATGTATATTTTATTCAAATTATTTGGTTGTGAAAATGTATTGGCTGGTAGAAAATGTATATTTTATTCAAATTATTTGGTTGTGAAAATGTATTTTTTTATAAAAGGTTTGTGAATGACTTTTTTATATTGAATTGATTCGTAACACAAACTGATATATTTTAGAAGAAAATAATATTATTATTATTGTTTTTTTAGATATTAATTTAGAACTTGGAAGTGCAAAATGTTTATATAATAGTTGTTTTAGGAAACCTATTTCTCTAATAAATGTTTACAGTTTAGGATTCCCTATTTATAGTATATAAACAATTATATCTCAAAAAGGCAGTTTATTCGAGGCTCTAGGTTAACATACCCTTTGCATTTCTTTATTACATTAATATTTTTCTCTTGTGCCATATGCCTCTAAAATCTGCCACATTGCTTCATGACTCGCTTTATCAAATGCTTTGGCTATGTCTCATGCTATCAGTCTTACTTCTTTATTTTCTCTCAGTGTAATCTCTACTACTTCTTTCACTATAATTAACATTTATTTTACCTGTCTTCCTTACATACCGTAGAATCCTTCTCATACTACTTCATCCAATACTTTCTCCATCCATTTTTGTAGTATTTTTATAAATATTTTATAGTCAGTATTTCCTAATGTTATAGAGCACCGATTCTTATATCTTTTCTTTCATACTTATTCCATATAGATTTTATCATGCCACCACATCTTCTTCCATTATACCTTCCTTATCTATTCATTTAGTATTGTTTAAAAAAAACGTATCTTTCATCTTTATTCATTAGCTTATAATACTCATAGCTTACGCCATCTAATCCTGACACTGATTCGTTTGTATCTCATTTTATCACATTCTCATTATCTAAATAATTCCTTACTTTTTCAGATATTTTTTCACTTTCCATTCTTCTTGCCCATCCATTTCTCTTGTCATACATTTTCTCTACAAAATGGTCTACCACATCCGTAATATTATTTTATTGGTATGTTATGTTTTCTTTGCTACATAAGATAGCATCTATCCTTCCTCACTCATTTTTACTTCTTTCTCTTAATAAGGGAAACTCCTTCTTTCTTTCAATTCAGAAAAAAAACTTTCATTTTTCTTTTTTTCTTTTTATACATCTGTTTTTCTATTTTCCATATTTTGTCACTTGCTTATACCCCCCATCATAATTCTGTAAAATGTATTTATATTTCATCTTATTTCTATTTCTATTTCTATTTTTATAGTTCTGATTATACTCTACTCACCACTGTGTCCATTTATTTTATAAAAGTCTTATTGTCATATGATCTTTCCATAAATTTTCTCTCTTCTATCATTTCTTCCTCTTTTTTTAAACTCTGCAGTTAATCTCTTATCCCTTTTCCTCCTTTATTATTTATAAGTCTTCTCCTATTCTAGCCCACATTGCTCTATGACCTGAAACCTATGCCATCTGCACTGCCCCTATTATTTTTCTCATGTCTTAACAGTAAACTATAGAAGCAATTGCAGTCTTACAAATTCCACTTTTATGTGCCTAGTCTCTATTCTTTCCAAATTTTAAATCTCCATGCTTTATTAATTGCCCTTAACATCTTAATATCCTATGTTGGCTTAGTTCTTAGAATACTTTCTGCTACTTTATGAATATAATATTCAGTATGGTTATTGTTATTGTGCTCAAGGATCTGCATCCAAAATCCCAATCTCTCCTTGTTTCTTGAGCTTCATCCCTGTTTCATCATCATCCCTTTCTACACTGAATTATAGCTTTCTCCATGTGCATAGCTCTGAAATACTCCTTCAAATGAGGTAATCCCAAACCACCTTGTTCTATTGGAAGAATCAGCTTATCCAACTTGACTCTTGCTGTTAGCTCTTTATTAATTGCTATCCACAATTTCTCCTCTGGTTGATAAAAATATGCCTTACCTGTATATAAAACTAAAGGGACTTAAAACATTTTGACTGCTTTTATCTTGATATTCATATCCATATCCATATCCATATCCATAAAACAGTGCTAAGCTGCAAAGAGAACACCAACAGTACAAGGTTATAATGCCTTCCACACATTTAGACCAGCTACTTCACAGGCAGGGACTAAAGGTGGAGGTGTCTCTATTTACATCAAAAATAAATATACTTCAAGGCTGGTCAAACAGGACAATACACTTGAACTGATCCATGTTTAAATAACCATAAGTAAAATCCAATACTGCTTCCTTTTTAAGCTATAGGTCCCCCTGCATGACCCAGGAAACCCATACCATGTATTTAAACTTATTAGAAATACTAACCATCCAACCCAATATCATATTCATGGGTGACTTTATGACATCAAATGTACATGCGCAGAGATTCCTTGATTTTGTAAACACAAGCTCCCTGAACCAGATAGTCAATACACCAACCAGGAGTGCAACCATACTGGATCTGGTCCTCACAAATATGGGAGCGTGCTGCACACCCCCTACTGTAATGCCTTCCCTGGTATGGTCAGATCACAAAATGGTCTCCTTTGAAGTAAAAATAAAACCTGGACCCCAGCTCAACCGTGAATATTCAGGAACTATTCTAAGGCTAACCTCCTGCTATTAAGTGAGAACCTGGCAAAATGTCAAGCTCTTATAAACCCTGAGAACATTTCTGCCTATGCAGAACTGTTCACAGAAACCCTGTACAAGCATGTTAATAGCTGCATAGAGGCAGCTGTGCCAACCAGGAAGAAGTACAGAAATAACTCAAAAAAAAAAACAAGCTACCCTAGAGGAATCACAAAATCAATTGGATGTATAACAGGAGGAAGACAATTATGGCAAAAATTAGGAGGCACAGAACCCAGCAGGATATAAGCACTCTCATCAAACTAAACAAACAACTCAGAGGACAAATAAAGTCTACCAAAGCCAAACTTGAGGTAAGTGTGGCCTCCCAGGTCAAGGACAACCACAAAGCATTCTTTAGTAATGTCCACATCTTCAAAGGCAATACACAATTGTGTGCAAAGCTCATTGTAAATGGAGCCACCTATACTGAGCCAGAACATATAGCAAACCTCCTGGCTGATAAATTCAGCTCCAGCTTTATTCCTCTCTCCCCCTCAATCTTCCCTCAGGAAATATCATCAAATATAACTCCACCTACTATTACTAAGGAACAGGTTCTTAATGCTGTCTCTAAGAACAAGAACACTGCATCAGTGGGCCCAGACAATATCCCAGGATGCCTTCTAAATAGCATGAAACATGACCTACTGGGGCCTCTGGAATTACTGTTTAACTGTAGCTTCCAAACAGGCTTTATGCTCTTGAATGGAGAAAGGCAACAGTCATCCCTTTGCACAAAGGTGGGCCATCTACAGACTCTGGAATCTATAGACCCATAAGTCTCGCTAGTCTTATATGTAAAGCCATGGAAAGAATTATCATGGAGATAATGAATAGAGATATAGTAAACCTACAGACACTGGACACAACTCAGTTTGGTTTTGTCAAGGGCAGATCATGCCTACTTAACCTGGTGGACTTGTTTGAGAAGGTTACCAAAGCAATGGATAAGGGCAAAATCGTTCACACTGTCTACCTTGACCTGGGCCAAGGAATTTGACACAGTACCCTACTGAGGCATTGTTGTCAAACTCAAGAGCTGAGGTACAAACCTGTATGTCACCCAGTGGATACCCAGCTGGCTCACATACAGGACTGAGGAAGTTAGAATTGGTGAGTCCACCTCTACAAAGAGGCAAGTCACAAGCGGAGTCCCTCATGGATCAGTCCTTGGACTGCTCCTTTTATGCATTTACTTCTCAGAAGTCAAGGCCAATGTCAGTGGTCTCTGGCTGACTAAATATGCAGATGATTGCAAATTAGGAGCTGTCATTGAATCTCACACTGACACAAATGTTCTCCAGGAGTGGCTGACGCAAACAACTGGTGTCAGAGCCATGGACTAAACCTAAATGCCAAGAAATGCATAATAGTATCATTTGGGAAGTCATCCATCCATGGCAATTATTACATCACAGCCCTTAGAGTTGACCCAGTAGTCAGGGATGTAGGGACACACATAGATAGTAATCTAGCCTTTGATCATCACATGTCTATAGTGGTGAGGAAATCATTCTATGTTGCGCAACTTATAAACAAAGGTATGGCATCTAAGTCCAAGGAAGTCATTGTTCCACTGTTTTCAGCATTCATCAGACCTATCATTGAGTACAATGCCTCCTTTGGTATGTACCTAACCAGGCATATTCAACAATTGGAACATCCACGGAGGTTTCTCATTAAAAGAATACAGGGCATATGTAATATGTCCTATGCAGACCACTTCAAGGCCCTCTCCCTGTATTCTGTCTCCTACAGGCTTTTGCGGGAGATCTATGCCTGGTATACAGGGCATTGTCAGACCCCACTCTGATGGGCCACCTACATATCCACAAAACAAACAATACCAAAATGACCTGTTCTAAAGACTTAAACCTTGCCTGTGATATAAATAGGACCTGCTGGAGAGATAGATATGCATCCCAGAGACTACCCCATCTATAGAACAAGCTCCCCATCCATGTGAAGCAGAGTTCCTCCCTAAGCCAATTCAATTGCAACTTGAACAACTGGATGGGAAACTGGAAATTCATTCCTGGTTTGGCACCAGTGTCTCTAATGCAAACAGGTAACCTGTAAATGGTTCATCTCCTATGCCCATCCGTACACTTATCAAGGTTATCAGAACTCGCCAGAGATTTGCTGTGCATGGCTGGGCTTAAAAAGGTCCTTGTGGTCATTAGCCTAGTAAACACCTATGAGCCAATTTCTCAGTTTTTGTATTATCTTTTGTTTAGTCTCTTCCCACATTTCCTTAGCTGCCACAACAGAATCCTTTTTAATCCATATTCCTAAGTGCTTCATCTTATCATGTTCCCATAAATATGGATATTGCTGAACCAATTCATGTGTGGATACATAGAACAAAGCCAACACGGGAATGGAGAAATTAGATTCTGCCTATAGGGATGACTGCAACCAGGGATACAGACAACAGGTAAGATGGGGCTGGAATGTATTGGGGAAAACTGGCAAGGGATCCAAGATATTGGGAGCAAATAACTAGAGAGGAAAAGGTAATAGAATGACAAGAGGCCAAGCATTTTTTGGCCTGCAGGCTAGAGATTGCCTTCCCTATCAAGAATTGATATCAGAGTATAGGCAAAGATAAAGGTAAAGAAATTGGGGAGCTTAAGTGAAAATCCAACACTAGTAGAGTTTTTAGTTGAATCTAGACCAGAAGCTGTTGTTAAAAATGGATAATTAGTACAGCATATAAAATATTGCATGATATCTATAAGAATCAATTAGAGGAGGCTAGAAAAGATTGAGAAGAGAGATTAGATAAGCAATTCACAAAGGAACAATGGGGGATATATGTATGTCTTCCGAATATGCAACAAAGCCTTGAAGATTTATGATCTTTGCTAGAAAATTTTAGCAATATTTTTTTTACACCTCAAGTGATCTCCAAAGAATTTTTCCTCAGCAAGATAGCAAATGTTGGAGGTATGATAGGGAAAAAGGGGGTAATTGGGAACACATTTTTGGGAATATAATGTATTGGCAGACTTAAAAAACTCCCTGCAGACTACACTGTCAAAACTACTGGGTGAACAAATTGGCATAACTAAGGAAATTATTTTTTTGAGCTATGATACAGAATTGGAATTCCCTAGACATAGTAAGGCCTTTCTGATTCTAGTTATGGTGGCTGCCAAAAAAGCAATTACTAGAAAATGGAAATGAAAGTTTAAACCAACTTTACTAGAAGTAGCGACTATAGTAACAAAGATAAAAACAACTGGAAATAGGATCCTTAGAAAATGGCAGGAGCAAATTACACAGAAAAATGGGAATTGTGGGAACAATGTATGTAGAATAACGTTTTGGAGGAGGAATAAAGTTTAAAAGAAGGCAGGATTTGAATGAGCTATGCAATGTTTGACTGGCAATGACTGAAGAGATTATAAGTTATACATAATGTTTGCAACTAAAAATATGTCAGTATGATTGTTTTCATTTATACAAATATATATGTCATAAATAATAATCTAAAAAATGTTTGTTATTTAAAAAAATCTTAATATCCTGTGATATTTCCTTTTTCTTGCCTCTGGTTACAGGTAGAATCTTCTACCATCACTATTGACATATTTACTAACACAATTTTTTTTTACTTCTTCAAATAGTTTTATACATATCAGTAAACCCATAAATCACTATAATCTTATACATTTTTTGTCTCATTCTTATATTGCATATCACTACTCTTCCTTGTACTACTATTGTCTAAAACTTTTATTTCTTATTTTTATAAGAATTTCTATTCTAGAATATGCCTAATTGCCTAGTGACCAAGCATGTTGCTGCCATTTCATCTGTATTCTTTTCCTTTTTTCTCTTCTTTTTGTTACATAGAGTATCTAGCAAAAAAATATATATAATTTTTTATTTTTACACCATTCCACTACCACCAGACCTCTTATATCATTTCTAATGCTATTCACATTAAATGTTAAAATTCCTATACCATCCTTTTCCTTTTTGTAAATGTTTTACTTCCACATCTTATTTTTTTTCCTTTCTATTAGGTCTCCCACCAATAGATTTCTTACTATCTTGTTGTAGCAATTCTCCTGTCCTCATTTATCCCTCTTCTTTCTCTTCACTTTCTAAAATTGCAAACATGTTATTTTTCTGTGTATGAACCTATAGGAAATACACCCCGGGGATCACTTCTGTGGCTCTGCTCGACAGGGGCACAGGAAAATAACTTTCTTGGGTGGCGTAAGCCAGGGAACCTTGTTGGCTAGGCTTACCTAGGCCCTTGGGCCAATAGCCTAGTACCTACCTATGAACCTATAATAGCCTCACTGTTATTTCTTCTCTAACTACCTCTTCATTGTTTAACCTTTCTTCAGTATTCCATTCTGCATACCACATTCTCTTTCTACATCAAGCCTTTTTTTCTTTCTTCTTACATTTCCTCTTCATCTACTCTTTCCTTTTCTAATATGGGACAGTCAAACCAGAACTATCTAATTTTTTTTACATCTTTCTACAAAAAGACTTGCAAATTTTACCTGTATGTCACCTCTTCCCACATTGGTCACACTTTCATCTGTTATAGCCTTGTACCAAATGATTTTTATCCCCACAAAAGTAACTTGCTTTTGGTTGGCCCTAGTACCTAACAAACTCTCTCTTGCCAATCACTGTTGTTGTATTTGAAATATGTTGAATTTTCTCATCCTTAGCATCCATTATTATCCACACTCCCCAAACCCCAGTCTATACATTTCTATCATTGCATATTTTATGAACCTCGACCACTTAGCACAAGATATCTGGACAAAGCTAAAAATAATATGGGGGCGAGGCACAAAAATATGTACACATTTTAAATAGTGCCTTTATAAACTTACACATTTGCTTGAATAAAAAGGTTTTGTGTTACAGGACATTTTCTGAAGGATATTAATTCTGAAATTCAAATGTTTGTCATTACTTAGTGAATTCAATCTTCCTTGATTTGCCAGAAAACCACTGATTTTATGATGATTATACCAAGAATATTAGGCAAACATCTGGACATTGCGTGAAAATCTCAACAGTTGAGAGGTATGCATATTTTTTTAAACTTTGTGTACTTTACTGTTTAGTGAAAGAAAAAAACATTTTAACTCATGCTCATCCATGTATGAAGTCCTAAACTGCACATTTATTTTTTTTAGTTAAAGTCTCAAACTCTGAAATGAATTAACTTTCCATTGTGCTACTGTATTTCTTTTTTCAGCCTCAGTCATAAATTATTCCAGCAAGTTAAAGTTTTTAAATGTCACTTCACAAAACATTAATTTTCCAAATTAATTAATACTCTTGTGTCTTTAACATTAAACCCTAGTGGTAAAATAAGGGTCTATATTATATAAGCAAACACACTAAATTGCGAACGCTATATAATCGACCCACTAACACCGAAAAAACAAAGTGTTGAACAAACAGATCAGCGATTTTTTTCCCAGGGAAAAATCGCCGATCCATTAAAAAAAAACAACCCCCCACAAAATAAAGTGAGGGACTTTGTCCCCCCCCCGGTCATGGGGGGCTGTGCCCCCAACACACCCCAACTCTGAGATCGCACCACAGTGGAGAAAATGGCAAAGTCCCAAAAACAGCTGAGTGATTTTTTTTCCTAGGAAAAAAATTGCTGTTCCGTGCTTTTGGGATTTTGCTATTTTGGGTAAGTAGGTTTGATTAAGCAGCATTTGCAATTTAGTACATTCGCTGACTTAATAAGGACCCACAAACTGTTACTGTCCATAATATTATACCTGTTCACTCTGCCATCACTTTTACTTTTTATTCTTGTCTCTTGCTGTCTTCTCCATGGCTGTTGACAAACTGCAAATGTTTGTCTCCTCTCAGTTCCTTCTTCTATTTTTCCTTGTCTTGTTGCAGCTGCATAACTTCTTTTTTCATGTAACAAAAAGCCCTGATGCAGAGGTAAACCCTGAAAAGAGGCTTCTCTGTCAGATGAGAATGTCTTCATTGTTTTCCCTTTACCAGCTGTTGCTTGTGTTTTCAACCTCTTAATTTTGTCTTCCAGTAAAACTCTTTCTACCATGTTACCCCATTGGACTTCCTCTCCTTCCTTTAGCTTGGCCTGGCTATTCAAATCTTCTAGCACTTGTGTCGCCATCCATTCTTTAACTATGTAACAGTTATTTCATCTCCTTCACCTCCCTTCAGTACATTATCTCCTGTTTCTCTCAATAGTTCTGTTGCATTCTCTGCCATCTTGGAATTCCCAGATCTGCAGAAGCATCTCATGGGCACCACCTACCAGCTCTGGGCAGTGCTGCACTTCTTATCTTCCAAAGAGTATGGGAAGTACCTTGGAGCCCTGGTCAAATTTCCCCTAGTTAGTATGAATAAAAGCTTGGGTCTCCCTTGAAAGGAGGTCACTGGCCTAATAGAACTAACCTGGTCAACAAAGTGTAAATAAAATAAAGTAAAATAAAATAAAGAAATGCACAAGTTCACAAAAGTTTGGTTATACAAGTTCTGGATGGCTAAAATCTTCAGTTGTCCAACAATCTAAAAAACATCTGAAGTACCAAAGGTTCATGTAAATGTAATGATAGCTGAACAGAAAACTTCCAACAGGAGAAAAAAAATGGAGTCAGCAGATGAAAAAGAAGTATAGTCTCAAAGTGAATAGAGAGTAGAAAATTATGAAAGAAGCAGATAAAGCAGAGGAAAGGTTAGGGATTGTAGAGTGGGTACAGTCATTAATTAATTGGAGTAGAAGGTGTGTACTACATAAAGATGAATTATAAACTAAATTCACATATCTACAATAGAGGGAAGTCTTTATGTTATGTAATATGATTCTTTAGGAGTCATGACTTATAAGTGAATATAGAAACAAGTTGGAGGAATACAGCTAAAAGTTGAAGATTATCCTTTGTCTACAAAGTAGGAATAATGGTATATGTATTTCACGAACTGTGAATACTCTCTAAATTATTTATTACCAGAGTTGTACTGGGAGATGATTCCATTGCTAGGGAAAATGTTACTGAAGGACTTTTCATGTGTGACAAGGCTAAAAGAGAGGCAGACTGGACTGAGTGTCCTGTTGTTCTGGCTTTTGAGTAAGTAGGGGGATACTTTTATTTGGAGTTATCTCTTGTACAACCCTATTTGTCCACAGAAGTAACTTCAAAAGTTGTGTAACATACTGGTGACAAACACAGCTATCAAACTACTCCTTGACATATATCTAGCTGAAGTGTAATGCAGACATGAATAAGCTGAATTGCACCCATGTATATTCAGTCGTTGGTTGGAAGAGAAATAGGATACAGAGGGATTTGTCCAACACAGATTTGTTTAAACAGTTCCAGTTAAACACACACACACACACACACACACACACACACACACATACACATATATATATATATATATATATATATATATATATATATATGAAGTACAATGGATTAGCAAGGAGGAAGTAAGGATAGCTATGAAGAGGATGAAGAATGGAAAGGCTGCTGGTCCAGATGACATACCTGTGTAAGCATGGAGGTGTTTAGGTGAAATGGCAGAGGAATTTTTAACCAGATTGTTTAATGAAATCTTGAAAAGTGAGAAGATGTCTGAGGAATGGAGAAAAAGTGTTTTGGTACCGATTTTTAAGAATAAGGGTGATGTGCAGAGCTGTAGTAACTAAAGAGGGATTAAATTGATCAGTCACAGCATGAAGTTATGGGAAAGAGTAGTGGAAGCTAGGTTAAGAAGGGACATGATGATTAGTGATCAGCAGTATGGTTTCATGCTGGGAAAGAGCACTACAGATGCGATGTTTGCTCTGAGAGTGTTGATGGAGAAGTATAGAGAAGGTCAGAAGGAGTTGCATTGTGTTTTTGTAGACTTAGAGAAAGCATATGACAGGGTGCCTAGAGAGGAGTTGTGGTATTGTATGAGGAAGTCTGGAGTGTCAGAGAAGTATGTAAGAGTGGTACAGGATATGTATGAGCGTAGTGTGACAGTAGTGAGATCTGTGGTGGGAGTGACGGATGTGTTTAACGTGGAGGTGGGATTACATCAAGGATCAGCTCTGAGCCCTTTCTTATTTGCAATGGTGATGGACAGGTTGACAGACGAGATCAGACAGGAGTCCCTGTGGACTATGATGTTTGCAGATGACATTGTGATCTGTAATGAGAGTAGTGAACAGGTGGAGGAGACCCTGGAGAGATGGAGATATGCACTAGAGAGAAGAGGAATGAAGGTCAGCAGGACTAAGACAGAATATATGTGTGTGAATGAGAGGGGAGATAGAGGAATGGTGAGGATGCAAGGAGTAGAGGCGGTGAAGGTGGATGAGTTTAAATACTTGGGATCAATAGCCAGAGTAATGGTGAGTGTGGAAGAGAGGTGAAGAAGAGAGTACAGGCAGGATGGAGTGGGTGGAGAAGAGTGTCAGAAGTGATTTGTGCCAGATTAGTACCAGTAAGAGTGAAAGAGAAGGTCTACAAGAGGGTAGTGAGACCAGCTATGTTATATGGGTTGGAGACAGTGGCATTGACAAAAAGGCAGGAGTTTGAGCTGGATGTGGCAGAGTTAAAGATGTTAAGATTTGCACTAGATATGACGAGGGTGGACAGGATTAGGAATAAGTATATTAGAGGGTCAGCCCAGGTTGGAAGGTTTGGAGACAGAGCCAGAGAGGCAAGATTATGTTGGTTTGGACATGTGCTGAGGAGGGATGCTGAGTATATTGGGAAAAAGATGCTAAGGATGAAGCTACCATGTAACAGGAAAAGAGGAAGGCCTAAGATAAGATTTATGGATGTGGTGAGAGAGGACATGCAGTTGGTTGGTGTGACAGAGCAAGATACAGATAACAGGAAGAAATGGAATCAGATGATCTGCTGTGGCGACCCCTAACGGGAACAACTGAAAGAAGATGATATAGATATATATCTATCTATCTATATATATATATATATATATATATATATATATATATATATATATATACATATATATATATATATATATATATATATATATATATATATATAAATATATATAATATATTAATTTTAGAGTATGCATGTCTGAAGAAAGGTGTATTTAGTTGATGAAGGTATACTTTGTAGCAGTTGCTACTGGTTGGTGAAGTCAGTGATCATATCTTATTTTATTTATTTTGTTAGCTGAAATGATATAATATAATTTATCACAGAAAACAGAAATATATATATATATATATATATATATATATATATATATATATATATATATATATATATATATATATATATATAAACTGATGCATTTGAAAAAACAAATACATTATTTTTTCAGGTATTGCTGTCAGAAAAATATACTTATATGCAATTTAAAATGCTAGGTAGACTAAGAAGAAACTGAATAAAATGATTAATATGTATGTAATTAAATCAAAATGGTGAAAGGGAGTTTCTTTAACTGCATTATCTTACTCAGATGCAAATAAATCTCAGTCAAACATACACATAAATTGATGCCATATGATATTTAAATCACATGAACAAGTAATTCCAATATATGTCTGATAGATATTATCACAGATCAGGAAACCTAGTAAGTTAAAAGTATACATATCCAATGTACATCTGCTAGATATTATCACAGATCCAAAACCTAAGGAGTTAAAAAGTATACATAAAGGAAAAGAAAAAGTATGTTGCAGCAAAACATTGTTTAAAAATTCTCTTATGAGAAAAGCTTCTGTCTTAACTGTATTATTTACAAAACAGTGTAAGAAGCTTCTCTGTGTGGAAGATTGTCAGTCCATGTATCTCTAGTTAATCACTGTATATTAAAGAAATCGGACAAAAGTAGTAGAAGTAGCAAACTTAAACTCGTCTTATGTCAAAAATAAATAAATAATATATATAATTGTACAGAATTACTTAGTATTCAAAAGTAATCCAAGCAAGCAGGCAGCCTGTTTCCAGTTGAAAATCCTTTATTAATTAATCCTTTATTAATGTTATTATTTAAATAACATATATATTTGCTGGTTTTAAAATATTTATGATTTGCTTGCATCTCAGTCTCATTGTCAACCAGTCTTTACACCCTCCCTGAAAAATCTGGATACACACAACAAAAAAAAAGTTAATATTCCATTGCTTCATGACATCTGCTACTGATGCAAGCTTTATTTTTTGCATTCTATGAGTGTTTTATGTCAAATCAGCTGGCATCACTTTCCTCTTGAATAGCCCAAGCTATGCTACTCCTGGTCATTGTAATACTCAGAGTGCAATTAAGGGCTGTGGTTAACAGCTACCTGTCTCTTCTTTCTTTCTCCTAGTTGATAGTGCTGCTTACATAGTTATAGTTTTATGCCAGCAAATTTTTTGCTGTCCTCATTGATTGCATTCTCTCTCTTCCCTTTCTCCCTAATCACTGTTTAAATACTCAGATTTTATGAAGTCCTCTCACTCTCACATTTATTTTCCCTGTAGTTGCCATCTCTTTATAACATCCCAGAAAACTCAGACTAAGGGATTTTGATTAACTTTGCTTTATGACCATACACTATGACTGGACATTTAACAGATATTATGCTCTGTCTGAAGTAGTCTTTTCAGTGTATGTAAGTTTTATTACATTTAGTATCATTTAAGGCTGGTTTTCAGTTGAAAAGACTACTCTACTACTCTACTACTCTATCCCAGTAATATCAGCAATTTCCCCTTCTAGTGTGCATTAAATTAGAAATTTTATTCAGGATGAACTTGAATGAGATTCTTCTCCTAAAGTATAGCTCAGTGCCCATAGACCTTGCTATCCCACCTATTTTCAAATAATGCTTTCCAATGTTGTGGAAGAAGGAGGACAAACTGTATAGCTCACTGGTTTACTAGATTGTATGTGGATTCACTAGATTGTTTATTTTGTGCCTTGTTGCCAGTGGAACTAGCCTGCTCTTGTCCCCTACCCTACCCCTAATACCCACCAACCCCATTACATATAAACTTATATTTCAATCTCCACCCACTACAATTTTCACCTATCACAACAGATTCTACATATCCTGTCTTACCTCCTTCTCCTCCTTGGATGCATTCACATCTTGCTACCCCTCTTAACTCCTTTTCCCATACACTCATAACTGACTACCTTTCTTTCTCTTCATCCTTCAACTTAAACTAACCTTATTTACATTGCATCCATTCTCCTACTTTTAATTATACATTTTCACACCCTGTTCCACTCCACCCTTTTATTCTTCTTAGCCCTATCACCTACTTTGCCCATACACTTCACTATATACTCTCACCTAATAAAATAGCATCCTCCCTAACCTAGGTTACTACCATTACACGTTAAGTCAGCATTTTCTCTCCTCACTTGCACTCCTCATACCTCATCAAAAAATAATACCCATAGAAACAGTAAATATGCTCCTCAGGTTAATACAAATCACCCCCTTCCTCACTCTAGCACACCTTACTGACCATTACAAAGCTCTTAGCATCTCTAGCCCACAATAGCACAAACAGCTATGCCACATTCCCAATAGCCCAGAACCTTTATAGCATATCCCGCGTCCACATCTTCAAACAAAAATATATAAAAGTAAATAACCCCAACCAGAAAGTAGTCATAAAGACAAATATCAAAGCCAAGTCCTGTCTTAAACTCAGCTATCCCTACATATATTCCACCATAACCAAGGCCCTACCACTACTGCCACATATGTAACAAATCATAAAAAAAAAACTCACTCCAGGTATTCAAACAAAAACGAGCCTATGATTTATTAATATCAACCTTAGAAACATATGCAATAAATAACAGAACTATATGCTTTTATATCTCAACATAACTCTGACATCCTTGCTATCACTGAAGCCTGGCTAAACACAGAAATTCTCACACAGAGATATGGTATTCCCTGGGCTGACAGAAAGTCCAATAAAACAGGAGGTATAGCTAACTTATACCCAAATAAACTTAAATTATCTTTCTATTAAAAGAAGCATTCCACATTCAACAATGCAGAGGTGTTTATTAGCTTACTTAAGCTCAACTCTTACAAGTCCATATGGGTCATAGTATATATATATATATATATATATATATATATATATATATATATATAGCCTGGTAATAACCTCAGCACTGCAGAGAACATACTGCATTGGTTATCTTCCAATATAATCTAAGAAGCTTTCATCCTTGGGGACTTGAATATCGATTGTACCCTTTTTTAGTCTGACACTTCTGTTACTAGCATTTACCTATATGGACTTCTCAGCTCATTGATGAAAAAAATCAGAGAGAACTAGTCCTCCTCGCTTGCCTCTGTTTTGGACTGGATTCTTTCAACACAACCTGGCAACATTTCTAGCAAAGGCATTCTTTACAAAAAGACTCACTGGCAGCCCTACAAAATATTACCTATGCAAAAATGTGTACAACCTCACAAAATTCAATGTAAGTACATTTAGTTAAACAATATAACTGGAACACATTAAATATATTTTTCTTGATGAAGCTACCATCAAATTTAACAAAACCTTTCTGAACATTCTAAATGAACATGTTCCCCTAAAGAGAAAAAAAGGTTAAAGCTTAATCCAATACCATGGCTTTATAACAATACCAGGTAATTAATGATGCTTAAAGACAGGGCCTGGAAATCATGGCATATCAATAAATCCCAAGAAAGTCATTTACAATTCAGACTGGTAAGAAATAAGACTAAACATAGCGTAAAGCATAACAAAAAAAAAAAAACATTACTGTAAATTACAACAGGAACACCAGCATAATCCCAAGCAATTCTGGTCTTCAGTCCATAAACATACTGACCACAGACCACAGTCCACAGCCCAATCCATCTCCAGCAGACTCTTCAGCAACTATGGCAAATAACGTCAATTACTACTTCCTACAACTGTAGCCTCCCTTACAAAGACTATCCTACCTTCAGCTCTCCACCCCCAACCCTCATAACCTTACGAAAACCAACATCTTACTCATATCTGCCCTCACATTCACCATAAAAAATATCTAGTAAAACTAAAAACTACAATCTCTGCCACAGACAGTTTCTCACTGGTGTTCCTGAAAATAGCAGCCAAAGCTGCATCTGACTCCAAATCTATTCTAATAAACAGATCAGTCCTTGAATCTCACTTATATCATATGGAAACAAGTTGATATGCTTCCTCTTCACAAGAGGTGACACTTTGTCAACTAATCCAGCTTTAGTCCAATTGCAGTCCTATTCCCACTGTCCCAAATCTTAGAAAAGTGCTTTAACTTCCAATTACTGCAGTACCTAAATATTGACACCACTCAGTCCCCAACACAGCACAGCTTTCATCCTGATCATAATACCACTACTGCTCTATCTCACTTTGCTGATAGCATCAATAACAGAAACACCAGCAACCTGGTATCCTCTCTATTTCTTGACTTTATAAAAGCTTTTGACATTATTTTATACCACCAGCTATTACAATAACTCGTCTCTTCCCACTCATAACTCTCCTGGTTTAACAGCTACTTAGCAGGTAGACACCAAGTAGTCAAACAGCAGCAGGAATACTCTTCATTTTTATCCATTACTCTAGAGGCCCTAGAAAGATCCACTTCTCTTTTAATATATTTATAAATGACCTATATAGTGCTGCCAAGCATGCCACTCTTTTACAAAATGTGGATGATTCTGCGCTAATCTGCGCAGCCTCCAAATACAGACACTACAAACACTTGCACAAGAATCCTTTACTTCAATTGAATCCTGGCTTGACAATTCACAACTTCTACTCAACCTTAGAAAACAAAATACTGATTTTTACCTCCAAAACACTCTCCCAAAGCAAAACATACATCAAACTCACCTCACTAAATAACAGACTGCTCCAATAGGTACCCAGCACTAAACTTTTAGGTGTCACTAAAGGTCATGAGGTATTAACTGGATATTTTCCACTTTTATTAAGCATCTGTTGTGTTGTTTGTTTCTGAAAACTTGTTGCAGTTAAACCCTTTTTTCTAGAGGCTCCTTTAGCTGTTTAAAACTTTCATTTAAAGGCTCACTGCTGCTTTTCAGCTGTGAGAAACATTTCTGCAGTTTGTTTCCCACCCTCCATGTTGGTATAGGGTTTTTATAGTTGGTGGCTTTGCAGTTGCCTGCCCCTAGTGTAAATTTGATCTGGGACCCTCCTCCCAGTCTAGTGTCATTACCTCATTCTACCCAGTACAGGGAGAACATTTGAGAAGGGCAATCAGCTTAGTTTCTGCTACTCCTTTCTCTCTTTCCTTTCTCTCTTTCCACTTAAAAAAAATGTATCTGCTTTTACTGTATTTGTGTTTCCTCCTACTTTATTTTGATTTTGCGTCATCTTAAAAGTACTCAATTGTATTTATTACTGCTTCGTGTAACTCATTCTAAGCCTTTTAGTTTAAGCACTTGGGCTTCAGACCAGTTGTTTTACATTAAGAAGGTTTGTGGTCTGCACTGGGCAGAACAGGTAGCTTACATCCTTCTAAGTTGGGAACTGCTGATTGAGGGCTCAGTGTCTGTTATTCTAAAAGTGTATTAATTCTGGTTTAAGCACTTGGGCTTCAGGCCAGTTATTTTACATTAAGAGGGTTTGTGGTCTGCACTCTTGTGGGAGGAGAGGCTAGACTCTGCCCTTCTGAGCTGGGAATTTCTGGTTAAAGGCTTATAGTGCCTGCATATTTGAACTGCTTCTTACTGAAATTGGTACACTTTGTTTGCTGTAGCATAGACTAGATCCAGGCCTGCTGAATCTAGCTTTGTTTGTATATCTTGAGCACTAATCCAGGCATTCCTTAAAGTATTCAATTGTATTTATTACTGCTTGGTAGTAACTTGATTAAAGTGTAGCTATCATTCTAAGTCTTTTGGATTAAGCACTTGGGCTTCAGACCAGTTGTTTTACATTAGGAAGGTTTGTGGCCTGCACTGTGGTGGCAGGACAGGTAGCTTACATCCTTCTAAGTTGGGAACTGCTGATTGAGCTTCAGTGTTTGTATTCTTGTATTGTTCTGTTTAAGCACTTGGGCTTGTTATTTCCCTGAAATGCTAATTCCACCTAAAACGCGGTTTTCAGTGCTTCTGTGGATCCCTAGTGATATCTGCATTGCTTATTGTGCTTATTTCCTTGTTTCACTTTAAAGAAAGTTACTGTTTGTCGTTTTTGCATTTAAGTTACCTGTAACACATTGCATTCAAATTACCTGGCACTTGCTCACTTAAGCAATTATATAAGTCAGCACTAAAAAATTAAACGCACTACACCCTCACAAACTCCCCTTGAGTACCTTGTTCCCCATTGGCTCTTTTTTTAATTATAAAGGAATTCCCAATACTATTTCAGCATGTCCAAAGGTCAGTTGTCAATCTCCTCTCCGGTCCAGCTGATGAATCTGGGAATCTTGAGGCAATGTTACAACTGCCTCATGTACACAGACAACCCTCTCCTCCTCCCAACAAATTCCAACACATGTGAGAGATGCAACCATATAGCCAAACTGGAGGCTAAGCTCTCTCAACTCAGTACAGGCGTAACCAGTCAGGAAGAGAAGGAAACCACATTCACTACAATTCCAGTCTCACATAGATCTACCACGACAGCAAACCAAACACATAAACACACAAAAACATACTCGGAGGCTCTAAATAAAAATCTGCCTAAGCAGCAGAGACCTCCAAAGCAGACACCCAAGCAACCGCTACCCCAAAACAAAACACGTGCAACACATAGCTCACAAAGCCAGTGTGTCAACAGTCACAGCCCTTAAGGCTAAACAACACACCTGATACACTTGTAATAGGTGACTCTATCGTCAGGCACACTGACGCCCCGCTCACCAGGCTGAACAAGGAGAAGGTCACGGTGAGCTGCCTGTCGGGCACTAGGATCCGCCACATAACACAAGCACTCAGGTCACTCCAAGGCAAGTACAAATATGACTCAGTCATTGTCCATGCTGGTGTGAATGACCTGAGATGTACCTCCCTGGACTACATGAAAAGAGACATAGAGGAGCTCTCTGAGCATGTAGCCCAGGCCGGTATGACCCTGACCTTGAGTAGCATCTTACCCTCAACAAGAATGATGCCACAATATGAAGACAAGATTATCAATTTCAACAATTGGCTTAAGTATTGGTGTCATTCAAAGGGGATCCAATGCCTGTCAGTCTGGGATGACATGCTCGACAAGCCACGATGCTTTGCTAGGGATGGCTTACACCTGTCACCCCTGGGCTTTCGGATATTGGCAAAGGCTCTTGCTACCCCAATAGTGCCTTTTTTAGGCAAGGCTCAAAAGACAAACCCACCTCCATAGGTATCACAAGGGATAAAAAACTAAGAGTAATGCTACTCAACGCCAGAAGTCTAAACCTCAAGATGCACGCACTCAAAACTCTCCTTAGCATGGAGAACATCGATATCTGTGCAGTAACAGAAACCTGTTTCAAGGCTCCTGAGAGCACCCCAGCACTACCAGGTTATACCTCATACCATGCTTTTCGGCCCCAAAACTTGGACCGAACCACAAAAGGAGGGGAGTATCAATATTCACAAAGATACCCACACCTCCAGGTTGGTGGCACAGCACGAAGCATCAGAGACTATCCATGTGCAACTAACAGTGGGTAAAACTGCCTTCCAGTTTATAGCCTGCTACAGACCACCCTCCCAAACCCAGGAACCCCACTCGGCCTTCCTGAGAACACTGGAAAATATGAAGGTCTCTCCAAACACCATTATATTGGGTGACTTCAACTACCCAGACATAGACTGGGAGCATTACTCTAGCTCCAACACCCTAGCCCAAAGGTTCCTAGAATTTATAAACTCAAATGCTATGGAACAACTTGTTACCACTCCCACAAGAGGGAAAACATACTGGACCTGATCATCACCAACATGGGGACTCTATGCTCCAGACCAGAAGTGTATCCCTCACTGGTAAGATCAGACCATAAACTAATCTCACTGGATATTCACATCCTGACCCCACCCCCTGCCCAGAAAACCACAGTGAAAAACTTCTCTAAAGCAAATTTCACACTCCTCAAAACCGAGGTGGAATCCTTCAAAGCCCCCGGGCCTGTGGAAAATACGGCCCAGACCACAGAATCCTTTATAAACGCATTCTATGAACACCTTCAGGAATGCATGGATCATGCAATCCCAAATAAAACCAAGAACCAATCCTACAAAGGCAGACGTCCTGTCTGGTGGACCCCAGCCATAAACAAACTATACAATAGAAGGAGGAAGCTACTACATGTTAGAGCAAAATCCCAAAAAGGGAAGGCATCTCTGATCAGTATTAGCAAAAAACTACGGGCACTCATAAAATCGTCTAAGGCCAGCTTCGAGAGAAAAATTGCACAGGACACTAAGGATAATCACAAGGCTTTATTTAATTATGTTAGGAACCTGGGTCGGAATATGCTCAGAATTAGTCCAAAATGACAAAAAATACACCAAACCCACAGACATTGCCAACATCCTAGCTGACAGGTTCAGCGCAAACTCCCCCCCCCCACCAAAAGGGCAAATATCTATCCCAGCAGAGTACTGCCCCCCTGACATCCCAGATGCTCAGGTAAGAGCCGCCCTCTCCAAAGCAAAAAACACAGCATCAATGGGACCAGACAGTGTCCCGGGCTGCGTCCTACATGAACTCCAAGAAGAGGTAAGCCCAAACATAAAACTACTGTTCAATCTCAGCCTTACTACAGGATATGTACCCAAAGAGTGGCGTACAGCAACAGTGGTCACTCTCCACAAAGGTGGTGCCTCAATGGATCCTGGAAACTATTGCCCCATAAGCCTGACTAGCTTGGTCTGTAAAGCTATGGAAAGGATCATCATGGACCTCATAAATAAAGATATTGGGGACCTACAGACACTGGATCCTACCCAGTTCGGCTTTGTTAAGGGCAGATCCTGCCTCTTAAACCTGGTCGATTTCTTTGAAACAGTCACCAAGGCCATTGACAAGGGGAAGGTGGTCCACACAGCCTACCTGGACCTCGCAAAAGCCTTCGATACAATACCCCACTTGGGCATTATAGATAAGCTCACCAGCTTAAATATAAACCCCTATGTCACTAGATGGGTTGCAAACTGGCTCAAGGACAGAACCCACATGGTTAGAATTGCTGGAGCCATGTCAGACTCCAAACCAGTTACAAGTGGCATCCAATAGGCTCAGTCCTGGGACCTCTCTTGTTCGGTATATATTTCTTGGAGGTACAGCCAACACGGAAGGACTGTGGCTGACCAGGTTCGCAGATGACTGCAAACTGGGCGCCATAATCGACTCTCCAGCTGACACTAGCATCCTCCAAAAGGGCCTCATAGAAACAGACAACTGGTGCCAGAGCCATGGCCTCAAGCTAAATGCCAAAAAGTGTATAGTCATCCCCTTTGGCAAAAACAAAGTGCCCACAAATTACCACATAGGTGGTAATCCATTAAGTACAGAAGAAGTAATTAGGGACCTGGGGACCCAAGTTGATAGCAATCTCTCATTTGACAACCACATGGCCAAAGTGGTTAGAAAAACATTTTATATAGCCCACCTAATCATAAAGGGATTCACATCTAGATCAGGGGAGGTCATCATGCCTCTTTACTCATCCCTCATCAGGCCCATAATTGAGTACAATGCCCCTTTTGGGATGTACCTTACCAGACACCTGCAGCAACTTGAAAGACCCCAAAACTACCTCACCAAGAGGATCAAAGGGCTCAAACAGATGCCATATGCTGCCCGGTTAAAGAAACTCCAGCTCTACTCAGTGGTATACCGCCTGCTCAGAGGCAATCTGTGTCTGATGTATAAAGCCATGTCCAACCCGGAATTAATGGACATGCTGCACCTCAGAAAATCCAAATCCCATCGAGCTACGCGCTCGAGAGACTTGAACCTCAGCACTGAAATAAATAGGACATGCTGGAGGGACAGATTCATAACCCAGAGGCTCCCTTCACTCTGGAATAAAATCCCAGTCCAGGTTAGGCAGAGTCCCTCATTGACTCTCTTCAAGAGGAATCTTAATGAGTGGATGGGAGATCGTAAGTTTACCCCGGGTATCACTTCTGTGTCACTGTTAGACAGAGGCACAGTATACTAACCTCGAAAAAGGGCATAGCACAATTAATTTAAAATGGGTGGCGAAAGCCAAACACACTTTGGCTAGGCTTGTAAATGCCCTAGGGCAGATAGCCTAGTATGAACCTATGAACCTATGAACTATAGACAGCAATATCGAATTCAACTTACACTTCCTGTTAAAAAAAAAAAAAACACTTGCCAAAATCTTGGCCTCTTACAAAGGACAAATCACATTCTTACAGATATAACTAGAGAAACTATAGTAAAGGTTTACCTACTATGGACTCTATTATATACCTCCTCATGTTTTACTAATCTTTAAATTTCCATACAGTCTAAGTTAAAACAATGGTATAATAAAAAAAATAATTTTACCACCAACTGTCCATTTAGAACTCATCATTATTCTGTCCTCAGAAAACTCAACTGGAGGGGGGCATGGCCAAGGATGAACACAGGATAGCAGCAGATTTCTTCAGCTCCACCAACTTAACTGCACTGACAGGAAATATTTACTTTAAAAATCAACTAATGAAATAATTTTCTTTCTAAATACGTTTGGAATATCAGTTTCTTGAATAATATCTAAAAAAGAAAGAAAATTTCAATAATTTTCCTGTCAGAAATCATCTTGGAAATTTCTCTTTCATCACCTCTGTTCAAAATGAGTTCCAGTAAGGCAAACAGTCAGGATTCCAGCATCAAGAAAGAGCTTCAGTCTCTGATATCTACTATTCAGCAACTAACAACCAAAATAGACAAACTGGATACTAAAATTGATAACTTCATAGAAAAAACTACAAAACAAATGGATTTGTTACATCAAGACTTGCAACAACAGAAGGCTCAGATTACAGGCATAGAAGAGACTGTTAATGATATGGAGAACAGATACCAGGAAGAAGAAATTAACATTGAGTTTTTGCTGAAGCAGAACACACACCTACAATCCAAACTTGATGACCTGGAAAACAGATCTAGATGCAATAATATTAGGATTTTTGGACTGCCAGAAAATATAGAAGGTAACAACATTACTTCCTTTTTAAATACTTGGCTTCCCAAAACTTTAGACTTGTCAGAAGCATTTTCTTTTGGTATTGAAAGAGCCCATAGGTCCTTATCTAATTTTAAATCTAACAAAAAGTATCCTAGATCAGTTATAGTAAGATTTTTATCATCTTATGACAAGCAGATGGTATTAAAATCTGCATGGGCTAAAGCACCTATTAAAATTAATGAGGCAACTGTGCGTTTTGACAATGACTATTCTTCCTTGGTAATAACTAAAAGAAAAGTTTTTTTTGCCATTAATAAGAGAGCTTAAGAAAGCACAGTTCAAAACTTACCTTTTATTTGCTGCCAAACTAAAAATCTTTTTACCTGATGGCCCTAGAATTTTTGAAGACTTGGACTCTGCTTTGCTGTATATTAAAAAAAATAAGATATTAGATAAAATAGAAGATATGGAATGGGCAAGTCCTTCGTTAAAGAGGATGGCAACAGGAACTTCTTGGAAGACTTCAGAGAAGCAAAAAAGACTAAAAAACAAATGACATGTTCTATATATTTTTTTTTCTTCTCTCTTAATCTCTTCAAATACAGTTACTGTATCTTCAGAAAGCCATAAATATTTTAAAGAATTATTCAAAGTTATTTTTCTGTGTGCAAAGAACTGTTTTTGTTTCATAAATAGTCAAACTCTCTGAGGAACAAATAACATGCTATCAATCAACTTGTTTCTCTTTGTGATAAAGAGACCTAAGGTTAGTAATTTGATACATTTTCTTTCTCTTCTTGTTTTAAATAATGGCATTCTTTATAAACTATGCATTTAGTGAGGGGTGGGGGAGGGCAAGGAGAGAAGTATGATGTAAAATATGGAAAAAGTGAAATAATAACTTATTAGTTATTTAAAACTATATATGCTGTTTAAACACTGTTGCTAAATATTATATCATGATTTTATTGCTTATACATAATTACAAATAATATGTCATGATATAATTGCAAATAATTAGAACTAAAATAGTTGTAAGTAATATGTTTCATGTTTAACTTTATTAATACAAACAGCAAGTAATATTTCTTTGTAGATACTCTTTGTAGCTTCCTTTTTTCTTTCTTCTCTCTCTCTCTTTCTTTTTTTTTCTCTACTCTCTTCCTTTTCTTTTTTTTCTCTCTCTCTCTTTCTCTCTTATAAGTACAGTTATATGCTTCTGATAATACTGATATATGTATATAATAAGATTTGTATGAGAAAATGAAATGGGGCATATAAAAATAAGTTGTATAATATGTTAAATAACTGTAGGCTTGGTTCCACTGTCATAGAGACTGTAATGACTTGTAAAATACTTCGCGAAGGTTTTGCATTGTTTAGTTTCATTTGTATTACTAAATGAATGTCAGTCACTTGTATTTACTAAAATTCCCACCAGAATGTTAAGGGAGACAATTTGGGATGTGGGTTACCTCGTGAATAGTGTCCTCGAGTTGTTTTAAAAGCTTCAACACTCAGAATACACGCAGAGAAGCTGAATGCAGTCATTTTGAACTTTGACCCCTGATTTCACACTGACACATCGCAGATTCAAGAAGAACACTGTTCCAGGAAGTAGAACTGCTGTAAATGCGACTTTGTGATGAAAACGAACTTTATGACATCTAAATGTGAGTTATTCTTTATAACAACTTACTTATTTAAGATGTAATTTATAAAATATGAAAGTTATAATGATTTTAAATGATTCAGTATGCCATAGTAAGCAAGTGAGATATTTTAGAAGGCATAGAAGGTAAAACATATATACACATGTTTTTGAAAGCTTACATGACTGCAACATATTATTGTATATAAATACTTATGATTTAAACATATATAATGTTATAAATCATTTGACTTATCTAATTGACAAGCACAAGTATCATTATGATTATATCTTAGAAGAAACTGTCATGTGACATATTTTAAAGCAGCAGTTCAGATATATAAAATACAGATGGCTTTCTTCACAATGATTTATGTATAACTAGGAATTTACATTGCTGTGCAGTATGACTTGTAAATATATGTATGAGTATAAATATTTTATTTACTGGCAATAATAAGTATGAGAAGAAAGCTTTGGTGCAAGTAATTTAAAGTTTTTAAAACTGTTAACTGCATTTCTATGGCAGAAAGTAGGAATACCCTAATATATGTAATGTCTGAACCATTATAGCCTAAGTTATTGAATCCAAATGAACATAAGAACTTATTTTTACAAACTTTTAATAAACTAATATATAGATATGCCCTTTTTTTCTCTCTTTCTCTCTCGGTTCCCATTATCAAGTTTATTAGAATGCTATTTTGATTATGAGTGTATTTTACAAAATAGATGTACATAGTAATATGAGCTGTTTCTAAATGTTCTTATTTGTTTATATGAAGCTGATTTATAAATTGTTTAGCTTTGTCTTACTAGATAATCTAATTAAATGAGGTTAACTTTAGTTAATAATAGTTAGTATTGAATTGATATGGTGGCAGCTGAGGTACTGCTGCTTAGGATAGGGGATAACTTGAGTGGTATGTGCTACTCAAAGTTGGAGTTCTTAACTCCAGGCTGGGTGCAATGTTTAATCCTAATATTATTTTCACCTGTTTATTGTTGTTTGTATATAGTTCTGACATCCACAACACATTTTATAAACTTATTGTCACTACAAATAAAAGTGAAGCTTATACAAAATCCCATAAGATTTTCAATAAATACAGCTATAATTAATGGTACACCTAAAGGAGGAGGTATAATATCATTTATTTTGTTAATTGTTATTCTGATTATATGTTTTATATGTTTATAAAAGCTAAATGATTTCTCTAAAATGAATTTCTTTAAAATTAATGGACTGAATAACCCATGTAAAAGGGCAAGTTTAATGAGATACATTAATTTGCATAGGGCCAACTTAGTATTCCTTCAAGAAACACATCTCCTGAAAAAGGATATTGATAAATTAGCCACTAATAAATATACAGTCTTGGTTAGTTCAGAACACACTCAGAAAAAAGAGGAGTGGCTATTTTATGGAATAAAAGTATGCCCATACCTAAAACTATTAAGTCTTATAAAGATGATAAAGGAATGTTTTGTATGGTTACAATACAGATTAATGGAAAGACATATACATTAATCAATGTATATTGGATACCAGGAATTGGCATTAATACAGTGAAACACAGATCATATCATTTTCTATAGGATATATTATTTTAGCAGGTGACTTTAATTGTATCCTACATGAAAAAGATACTACTACTATAGGAAAAAGGAAAATTACATCTAATGCAAAATATTTAAAGGATTTTGTTAATTTATATCATTTGAATGATATTAATAATCAGATAGATTCAAAATCATTACCATACACTTTTTTTTCTAATAGATATAAAACTTATTCAAAAATAGATAGAGTCTTTATTTCTAACCAGATGGTTACAGACTTAATTAATTCTAAAATCATTTCATGTCCTATATCAGATCATAATTCAATTGTCTTTGAGTTTATGATAAAAAGTACTTACAATGTTCAGATCAAAAGGATACCAGCATACTTAACTCAACTAAAAGACTATAAAGATTATATACTTTCAGAAGTGCAACATTGTTTAGACTTAAACAATACACCTGAAGTCTCCATTGTTTATGTTTGGGATGCTTTAAAATCATATTTATATGGACAAAGTATCATATGGTATAATAATAAAAGGAAATCTTGGGACAAGGAATTACTAGATATTCAAAGCAAATTAGACTCATACAAACATAATAATAAAGAAAATATTATGGACAAAAAAGTCATTGAAGAAATAAATAAATTAAACGAGAAATACAAAGAAATTTTAACTCATAAAGTTAAAATAACATTAGAGAAATATAAGTTTTTGTCTTACTCAATAAGTCCCAAATACTTACATAGACTTAAAAATAAAACAAAAGGTTGAATAAACAAAATCATATCAAAGAAATTTTCTCTCAAGGAAAAGAAGAATGTTTCTAGTTTACCAGAAATATTAGATGAATTCAGAAATCACTTTCACAAAATTAATCATAATAACATTAACATGGAGCCTAAAGATAAAATAAAGAAATTTATAACTACAAACATGAACAAAAAACTTAATAAACAACAGACTAAACTAATGGATAAAAATATTTCATATACAGAGGTTATTACACAAATAAACAAGCTTAAATCAAACAAAGCACCAGGTAATGATGGTATTATACCAGAGATCTATAAAATTCTTCCCAAAAGTACTTACTCATTAATACATAAGGTTTTTATTTTGGCCCAAATGAGTTAACAACTCCCCCATCTTGGCAATACACATTTATTTCACCAATTTTAAAACCCAATAAAGACCCAACCAGATATCATTACTTAATGTTGACTATAAAATGTTTATGAGTATTTTTGCTGATAGATTAAAGACAATCATCCCAGGCATTATAGATATAGACCAGACAGGCTTTATTGTAAATAGAAATACTTTTGATAATATAAGGAGAACTTTAACGTTAATTGATTTTGCAAATAGGAAAAAGAAAGATTTAACACTTATTAGTCTCGATATAAGTTCAGCATTTGATTCAGTAAGTTGGGACTACTTGTTTATCTTACTGAAGTGCACAAACTTCTCAGATGCATTTGTAAATCTAATTGAACACTATATAAAGGAGCATTGGCTTACATTAAGATAGGAACATATGTCTCACAAAAAATACCCATTTTAAAAGGTACAAAACAAGGGTGTCCACTCTCTCCACTATTATTTACTTTAATAATGGAGCATTGGGATAATTTGATCAGAAACAGTACTGATATAGAAGGATTTGATATAGATGAACATACAATATCTAAAATTCAACTTTTTGCAGATGATGTTCTAATTACATCAGCTGGATCTAACTCTTCTATGCAGTCCTTATTTGATAAAATGATGGATTTTAAAAATAGCTCTGGTTTAATATTCAATGAAGAAAAAACTAAAATATTACCAATATACACACGAAAAAATGTCCTCATTAATGATTTTAACAAATATATACCCAACTCAGGTCAGATAACTTACTTAGGTATAATATTAACTAAAGATATCAAATCTATTATACATAATAATTATAGTACCTGTCTTCTTAATATACAAAATCTTTTCAATAGCTGGAACAATATGTTTTTTTACCATGGAAGAGAGACTCATAATTATTAAAATGATAGTATTCCCTAAGATATTATACTTAATACAATCAATAATACTCCTACCTACAAAAATAATTATTAAGAAATTGAATTCACTAATGTTAAATTTCTTATGGGCACCTAATAGACCTAGGATTACATTAAAAAAACATACTAATAGCTGGTCTCAAGGGGGCATTTCATTTCCAGACTTTAATCTATATACTATCTCTTCTATTATAAAAGTTATTACTTTGTTAATAGATCAGTCATATGTTGCAAGATGGAAAGATTACTGGGAACTAATTAGCATTCACTTCATGAAAATCTCTTTAATACATAAAAATATTATTGTAAATAACCCCATGTTATGGTTACTAAAAGAATTTTGTACTTCATCCATTACACCAAAATATGTAGTTAGTTACCCATTAAACATTATTATCAGTTATCGTAATTTTATATTCATGCATCCTAAGTATAAGGAATGGAATTTTATTATATTCCCTATAATGTATACACAAGGTATGCTTTTGTCAACCACCTCTGAAAGAACTCTTTTAGTCACAGAGAATGATCTAAAGTATTGGTATCAGTTGCTGTCTGATAATAAAGTAGAAAATTTTGACTTCTTAAAGCAAGAATTTGATTTGAGAGAAACATGTTGGTTGGAAATTCAGACTTTTAGACAACATCTTATTAATAAAATTGATTTAATGTCTTTAACAGTTAAAGAATCTGTTCCAATACTGATTGATTACTTGATATTAAATTTACAACATAGAGTTTCTGATAAAGGTAAGCTCTCATACATACATAAAATTATCAGAGAAGAAACTCATTACAGTTCAGATACCTATTGGAATTATTTCATTTCCATTAATGGTGAATCACCAAAACAACAAGATAAACAATATATATTGGAATCTGCTTATAAAACTACTTCTTCTATTAATTGGAGATTTTTACTTGGAAATTTTTACATAGATCCTTCTATACACCTTTAATGATGAATAAAATAAATAATAAAGACAACTTATGTAAAAGATGTAATGTAGAAATAAATGCTGATTGGGCACATATGCTTTATGACTGTATAAAATTGAAGGAATATTGGAAGTTAATCAATGATTTTTTGCAGGCCCTTTTCACAGATAATTTCATTGTTTCTAAATCACTTATATTATTTAACACACCTGTTCCTAAAAGTGTTAAAAAAGTTAAACTTCCCTTATTATGGTCTATTCTAGCAGTGGCTAGAAAAATAATAACCAGAAATTGGATTTCAGATACCCCTCCTTCATTTAATGAATTTAAAAATGTTATGACTGAAGTGTGTCATATGGAATTGATGACAATAAAATCAAGAACTACTAGAAAAACATCTTATTATATTATATGGGATACTTTACAAAACCTGTTAAAAAAATCTTAGTCTCAATAGCATGATATTATAGTTTAATCAATTGATTTGATTTGTAGTGGATGTCTTTGTAAGTACTTTGGTTATTTTATTGAATGTTATAACTATTTCTATTTTAATTGCTTGTATAAAATTGTTATGATATTTATTTTGTATGTTAAAAACAATAAACTTGTTTTAAAAAAAAAAAGAAAACTCAGCTGGACTGAGCTCCCACATCACTTCCATTTTACCCATTTGAAAGTAGCACATAGTCTAATATATTACCCTGATGAGTATCTTGCACTAAAAGGCATGCCTCAGCACTGCTACCCATCTAAAGCTCTTTGCTCTAAAGATAAACTATTCTTCACAGTTACTAAAGCCAGAAATGCAGCAGACATGTCATTATACCCAAACTCCATATCTAACATTTGGAATGCCCTCCCACAAGCTCTAAGACATCTTGAAACCAGCAAGCTTTCAAAACATATCTAAGAGAACACCTTATAGCATCCTGGCTATATAGCTGTACTGTTCTTGGATAAACAACATGCTACCTTTATCTATTCTCCTTTCACCACCAGAACTTTACCTCACCCTTGCCATCTCTTACCAGCTCCTGACTTTATTTTTACTATACTTTTCACTTCAAATATCTCATACTTACATGTAAACCTTATTACTGACCACTCTTTTTCATCTTAAATCACTATTCATGTTTATTTTCCCAAATTTTTTAATGGCTGGAAAGTGTAACAAATGTTTGAAGCGTTTTATATTATACATATAATACAATACCTCATGCCAAAACTGTAATATTTAAAACTTAAAATGTATAACTGTGATACATCTATATTACTTATTTCTCTTACTCGTGTTGTATTGCAACGTTAATGACATAGTCTACTTATTGCATGTGTTGGAGCTTTTCTCCTGGGCCTCCTCTGAAGGAGGGTATTTGTGCTTATCCAGACTTCCCTGGTCAACAACTGTAAAATAAAATAAAATTAAATTAAATAAATAACCAAATAAAATAAATAAATAAAGTGTCCCTTCATTCTGACCTAAAAGTATTTTTATGCACCCCCCCCAACATAAAAAGAAAATGAATGCTTAACCACATAAACCAGGCCCTCTGTTTTGCAGCAGAATTTTGAACCAATTTTATTTTTGAATACTTAGATGTATAAATAACTACAAATTAATAAGAATTCTACACAAATTAAAACATTATAATAAAAGTTTTATTAAATGATAGAATGTCAAATGTAGATTGAACTGTATGACATTATTAAATTATGAAAGAGATCTCAGAGAGAACAACTGCTTGATGTATTATTTATGTATCAGGTTTATTGCAGAATAAATACAAAACTTTGAGCAATATGCTATCTGGGATCTAATAATGGTTTTGTGTAAAAAGGTTAACACACTGTCATGCCCAGATGAAAGATGTCTTAATGCTTTTGTTGATAGACCTTTTTCTTATTGCCAGAAATCAGTCCCACTAAGAAGGCAAGTGCCATGTCTTTGATATTGATTGGAGCAACATTCCTTAACTATACCCCTCAAATACAGAAAATGGTTACAGGAATATTTATTTAAACCGAGGCTGTGATTTTATTAAATCTGTAGTATGATGAAGTCCTGAGCTGGAGTGAAAGTGCCTACTTGTATTCAGCTTGAAGAACAGACCTGCTGTTTCCAAATTTTTTTCCACATTAAGTTTTATTGTTCTGATAATAAATATCTGTTTTAAAAATAAGTGTAATGTATGATACTGTCAGTCTCTGCCTGTCTCTGGGTGTTGCAGTATATAATTATTCCCAGTGAAATATATTCACTAGGGTTTTAGAGTTGTGGGTTAATAGTGAAACCACTGTCAAAATACTGTACTACAGACAGTCCAGTAGTGTTTTTAGTCAGGTATTTTATCACAGGGTTTTTTAGAAGTTTTTTTGTTTTTGTTTTACTTCCGTGACTCAATGGACAAAACATAGTCTACCAACCAAGTGCCCTTGTTAACAAATAATCAAACAATAAATAACTTGTTTGAGCATCACTGCATATTTTATATAATTTTAAGTCTTATTAAGACTATCTGCAGGTTAAAACTACTGTTTTTGTTTGATGCTAACTAAATATACTTTTATGGCTGCATAATCTGCACTAACAATTGGCTGGTTTTCAAAACAATTTGTAGAAAGGAAAGGCATTATGTCATGTATACCAGTCATGCTGACTGTCAAAAATGTTTTAAAGTTGTGATAAAATGGGCAGAACATCATGTAACAATACATGGCATGTAACTCTGACGAATGGTAAGATATGCATGATTCTATGACAGACCAACATTATATTATGCTAGCAAATGGTGATAGTAAACACTTTACAAGAATACCATGAAGTAACAATGTGCTGTATCTATTATGAGTGGTTTTGGCCAAAACATATCATTTCAGAAGAGCTTTCCTGTTGAAATAGAAGATCTGCTAGGCCATCAGCCAGAAGAAGTGAGGTGACAGAGACCATGCATCTTTCTCGACCTGCTGTGTAATGAGAAGATGATAGATAAATTCTGAGTGGACAGGGAGCTGGGGGCAGGCTGTATGCCAAATGTACGCACATCAAATAATGATACAGAGCTTGTGAAGAAACCATCTTGCAAACTAAACTATGCTTGTTGCTCTGCATATTACATCTTGAAAATTCCACTACAACTTGAGGGATACAGTCAGTGTGTCCCGGATTGCTGTCTCTAACATTCTTGATAAATTCTTGATCAACACATGCAAACAGCTGATAAACATTAAAGATTTCTGCAAATACCTGCTGAGCATTTTGCAGCCATGGAAGCCTTTGTGTGATAGCCTACCAGAGCAGAGTTCTGAGTGCTATTGCCTGTACCCACATCACTATTTAGTAAACAGTAAAATAATAAGTCCGATGTACCACCACAAGCATGAATAAGTAAAATCCTTTAACAGCTTCTGAAACAAGTATTATAAAAACACAAAATCCCAGCACAAATGGATTCTTCTTTGCAAGTGAGTAGGGTACACACTTTCAGACATAGCCTTCTTCAGATCCTTAATTACAAAAATCATATTCTCTCATTTAAAATGATAACATCCAATCATCCACTAAAACACCAGCCAATGCCTCCTCTTTTGTCAAATCAATTCACTCTATCACTCATCCTATCACCAAAGGAGCTGAGACAAGCCTCCTTTCTTAACCAATTAAAAGGCCTAAAAGTGTTGTACTTTTAAGATGGGTTGTAGCGGAACTATTTCAATCAGTCCTGGTGGGGACCAGCTCTTAAATCCATAATCCATTTAGCTTCTATACTCTCTGTTATATTTTGTATATCACCACCTCTTTTATTTTCCTTTACCAATTCCAATGCCTTAAAGCTGAAGGTATGTATGTCTAGGAAAGGTCATAATATGGCTCGCTAAAGCATTGGTTTTAACAGTTACTTATGTCATGCACATGACTAAGAATACTTTCCTGAAAAAGCCTGTTCATCTTGCCAATATACAAAGCAGAACAACATTGGCAAGTTGCTACATAAACTATGTTCTTGCAGTCAACAAAACTTCCATAACAAAATACCCTTCCTGTAACTGGGTATTCCTGTGCTGGTATTTATGAATGGGCACACTTACATCTGCCACATTTATAAGTACCTTTTCCCATGTCATTTATGGATTGTGAAAAGCCATCTTTAAAGCACAAGTGTTTTTAAATTCTTCTTGTTTTTAAAAATAAAACATGGCACATCCACTACTATGCTTTTTAAACTGTCATCTACTGTGAGAAAGGGCCAATATTTTCTTATAATGTCACATATCTGTGGAGTATCCATGCTGAAAGTCAAGGCACATCCAAGTCGTTTATCATCAGGTGTTCGTTGCTTTGTGCACTTAGAGTTATTTCTGGAGTAATATGGATGTCCCTTCCCTTTTCTCATCTCCTTGATCCTCTTGGAGTCTGTTTTAATATCTGTACAGTTGTATCCTCTGTCTGTAAAATTATCAATCAGTTTCTCATGTTCCTGCATAAAAATCTTGTCATCTGTGCATAATCTCGTGACTCGGAGAACTTGATTATCCACAATATTTGAGAAAACATGTCTTGGGGACATACTTGTTTTATGTAATAGATGATTTCTCCAAGGGTTTTTTCTGTGATGACTAGTGTCAATGCCCCCTGTTGGATCCAGATGTATTTTCATATCAAGAAACTCTATTTATATATTGGAGGTATGAACCTCAAACTCCAAAAGTGTAGTAGTACTATTTAAATAGCTAACAAACTCAAGAAGGAGTTTCGTGCTTTCCTCCCATACAAGGAAAATATCATCCACAAAATGTCCTATATTCTTATTCCAAAGGTTAGAAGCACTCAAGACATAATTGATTTCCCGTGGCTACTCCCCATCTTTGCCAATAGAAACTGTTGCCATAAGCAGAAATATTCTTATCTAAAACCAAGGCTGGGAGCATGCAAATCTGTTGACTGTTAACTAATTCAGAACAAGCAAGCCTCCTTATGGTTTCTATGCCATAGTCATTAGGTATCACTGTGAACAAATTACATATATCCATAGTGACCATCAAAAGGCCTGAAAAACTCTCTCAAGCACTCATTGACTGTTCTCTAGGAATTGAACAGTGTCTCTCAATACTGTAGTCACTCATGGTAATAATTTCTTCAACTCATCTTCAAGATAAACTGACAGAGGTTCTGTGATCCATCCTCTTCCCAATACTATGGGGCGCATTGGTGGATCTACTAAATTCTTATGTACTTTTGGTAGACCACTTAACATGGGTATCTGGGAGTGAGCAATTTCAAGGTAATCATAAAGTTCCTTTGTTATACATCATTAACATATCTGTGAGAGTGTCTCGCACCTTATATATGATTCTGTCAACATCCAGTTTAAAAATCTTCCTATAAGTGGTGATGTCATTTAACATCTCCTCCATTTTAGCTTGATAGTTATCAGAATTCATGATTACTGTACCTCCCCCCTTGTTGGCTGGTTTGATTACATCATTATTCCTTTTCAGTTCTTGTAAAGCCTTATTTTCATTGGTGCTCAAATTATAAAAAATGTTTATTACTGTGATCTTGTCTGAGGATAGCTACCACATTCTCACATAGCCGAACAAAAGTTTCCAATGCCGGATGGGGTATGGGTATGAAAATGCTTGGTTTCTTGTAACATGTCATGCCTTTGACTCTCTATTTCCAAATATATGTTTCAATGTAATATTCCTTTCGAAGCACTTGATATCAGTAGTGAACTCACTCAGCCTCGAATGGAGAGAGGGTATAAAGCTTAGGCCCTTTTTTAATATCCCAGTTTGTTCTTTACTTAAAGCATAGTCTGAAATACTGAATATCAATGAGGCAACACTTTTTGGTCTAATTAACTGATTACTTTTCTGTTTTTTTTTCTCTCTCTGCTCAATGACCTGTTTGTTTGAGGTTGTCGTTATTTGATAAAAATCTGTAAATTTTGAAAAATGGGAGCATGAGATGCCCCCTCTTTAGGTCATGTGCCTATATCTAATATTAATGATGATTTGGTTTGAGCCTTGTTTACCGATTTGTATCAAACATCGACCACCTCAAACAAACAGGTCGTTCCTGAACTGTGGGTGGTCATGGAGATGTCTGGGATATCTGTCACAAGTGTTGATAATTATACCATCCTGTGTGCATACCACCTGACAGTTGATAGGATTCTATCCCATTCTGTTGGTACAGATATCTGACTTATCATCAGCTGAGACCTAAATGGTGATGTGTATGAAAACAAACCTGTCTGTTGCTAAAGGCAGCCCAACAAACAACATGAGCAGTAAAAGAATAAGTCGGACGTACCACCACAAGCACGAATAAGCAAAATCCTTTAATAGCTTCTGAAACAAGTATTGTACAAACACAAAAGAGCATGTTTATATTCTGCATAAAGTAGGATATATCATAGTACCTAACCATAATACCACATTGTCTGGAATAATACAACCTATGGAACCTGTGGTTGTGATGCAGTGTGATATTAATCAGCCTGCAGCAGTCATCTCTATTAGCAAGGTCAGGACATTGTGGGCAGAGCTTCTCATCTGCCACAAGTATGAATCTGACATTTTTGTCTTCCACCTTCACATATCCCTTCTTTCCTTGGTTCTCTTAGCAGTCACAGAATACAGGTACAAGAAATAACTCCACTTTTCCCATATCCTGGTGTCTGTCCTCTTCATATACAAAGGAAATAAGTTTCCACTTTGATTTGCAGACCTGACCTATCTTTTTCTTGACTTCAACAAACACTTCATAGCTTACAGCAGGTATACCTTATGAAATCATGGAAGTAAATGCTCCTGAAGTACACCTTAATTTTTTGGTAAACCCTATTTAGTATTCATAGAACATTGAATTGAATCTCCAAGAAGAATGTCTGAAGGTTATCATTTGTAACATGTAACTCATAAGGGACAATGTATGTATACATATTTATATATATATATATATATATATATATATATATATATATATATATATATATATATATATATATATATGTGTGTGTGTGTGTGTGTGTGTGTGTGTGTGTGTGTGTGTGTGTGTGTGTGTGTGTGCGTGCGTGTGTGCGTGTGTGGGTGTGTGTATAAAGAGTGTAAGATGTCCTCTCAGGTGATTTACTTCTGCCTATGCAGTCCTTTGATAGCTGCGGTATCATCAATTGCAACAGACAGTATTCAAGTGGTATTGTTCAAAAGTTCTTTGAGTTCATCAAATTTGGCAGATGTTATCTTGACCAAGTGGGCAAGACAGGGATGCGATAAGTTAATGGCTCCCATTTCAGCAGGCCACATTAGTTCCATTAATTACATTTATGCCACAAGAAGATTACAGTTCTGATATGAGGCCTAAATACTACCTTTTCCCAATACAGTCTAGTAGGCTCAACTGCAAAGCAGCAGACTTCTTAGTTGAGAACTCTTCATTTTCAAAACACATTATTGACCCCCCTAAAACTATTTGGAATCAACTCCCAATAGAGGTGACACCAAAAACACTCTGTCATTGTTTGTAACTAAACTAAAGGAGTACATGTTGAAGGAATATGAATGGTCGTAGTATAATGAAAAGGCTAGTCTTTGCATCTGCAAGCCTTAAATTGTGTCTGTTTATGGACTTGATGACCTGCGATTATTTCTTAATTTCATAACAGGTTTCCTGGAACCAAGTTTGCTTTATTTATTTTGTGAAGTAATGAGTATATGGTTAGGTGGATAAAGAGTTGGCTGAATAATAGAAAATGCTGTGTCAAAATACAGGACTGTATCGCTGAACTTAGAAGAATTAGTTGTCAAGTTTATTTATTTATTTATTTTACTTTGATTTTGCTTTTGTTTACTGGCTTTGCCCAACTAGGTTTAGTCAAAAAATCCTTTTCAGTGGAGGCCCAGAGAGAAAAACTCCAAAATATTACAAACATTTTTAAACATACATTCAGTAATATACACAGACATTAAATAATACACATTTACAATTATACATACATCTAATGATTAGGTTACATACATATGAAAGCAGAGTCTGCTATTACAGTATAAAAGATACTTATGCATTAGCAGATGCTGAAAATTGAGCATATGAAGAGGTGTTTTAGTGGGTTTGACAGATAGTTGCTAGATCATTTGATTAGTGCTTAGAAATTATAAGAAACTGAAGTGAGGGAAAGAGCTAGGTGGAGCAGAACATGTTGATATTGTATTGCAGATATGGGTGTAAAGCAGGTTCAGCAACAATTATTTATATGGTTGCAATAAGGTTTATATTAGCAGTACAGAGATGGAGATGAGCAGTGTTACAAAATAATGAATATAGCTGGGAGATGCTATACAAAATAATGAATATAGCTGGGAGATGCTATACAAAATAATGAATATAGCTGGGAGATGCTATACAAAATAATGAATATAGCTGGGAGATGCTATACAAAATAATGAATATAGCTGGGAGATGCTATACAAAATAATGAATATAGCTGGGAGATGCTATACAAAATAATGAATATAGCTGGGAGATGCTATACAAAATAATGAATATAGCTGGGAGATGCTATACAAAATAATGAATATAGCTGGGAGATGCTATACAAAATAATGAATATAGCTGGGAGATGCTATTAAAACTATTCAGGCAGAGGTAAAGACTGGCTGTGGGGTGTAGGATTCTGAAAGAAGAGAAATGGCGTGGCATGGCAAGCTGGACATAATGGTGGCGTTTATCCTGGAGATGTACAGGAGCAGATCCATTGATTTGATAGTGAAGTTTTAGTTGTGTCTTAAATATGTATACATTCTGAATGGCTTTCAGTGGTAGTTGATATGGTTCCAAAGACTTATGTTATACGACCTATTCAATTCACTGTATTCATCTATTGCTTCTCTGTATCAGGAGTGATTGTCGTAAGCAAATCTGCTGATGACAAAAATAGCGGCAATGCTATCTAATGTAGCTGATCATCTCAGAATTCAACATCTTTTGGACAAGTTAGACAGTGTGGTATAAGCGGGCATCTGCAGTGGTGCAGCGGTTAGCGTTGGTGCCTCACAACAAGAGGCTCTCTGGTTCGATCCTCGGCTGGGGTGCCTTCTGTGCAGAGTCTGCACATCCTCCCTGTGGTCATGTGGGTTTCCTCCGGGTGCTCTGGTTTCATCCCAAAGACAGATTGGATGCACTCAATTGGCCCTAGGCATAAGTGTGTGCATCTGTGTGACTTCTGTGGTAGGTTGGGTGCTAGGCTGGCAACTTGACACCGTAAAACTCTACTGCCAATCATGAGCAGACAGGTGATCAGCTGTGGTGACATCTAACTGGGAAAAGCCAAAAGAAGAAGCAGCAGTTTGATGTAAGTCATGCAGTATGGAGTTCAATGCTAAGAAATCCAAAGTAGTACATTTTGGTGGCAACAATGTATGTTATCCATATACTGTTAATAACACCATTCTAGACAGTGTTGAACAAAATGGGGATCTGGCAGTGGTTAGAAAATATTACCTGGAAATTAGACTAATATTTAGGACCATCAGTACTATGGACACTAATGTATTACTACCAAGGAGCTTCAGTCTGTCTTTTCAATCATTCTTTTCTGAATAGACTTGAAAGAATTCAAAGAAGCATTACAAAGACAATATACAGCACAAAACATTTAGGACATATAGAAAGGCTAAAAAAACCTCTCTTTCTTTACCATAACTATAGGTTCGTAAGAGGGGACCTAGTCTTTAATAAAGAGTAAGCATAATATTCATAGTGCTACCACATTTCCTTCAGAGATCACTGTGCTGAGACAAGGAACTCTAATAATTTGGTGGAGATTACTAGAGGAAGAACAACATTCCTTAAGAGGACATTTCATAACACAAATGTAATTTTGTGGAACTCCCTATCTATTCATTTGAGATATCTACCTTTAAACAAGGTCTTTGGGGGATAGGACATATGACTTGAGTTTTATAGGCAGTGGACTCTTTGAAGGACTTTAATAAGCTCAGAGTCTGTTTATATTCCAAATATTGAAAATAAGTTGCTGATGCTTTTCACAGCATTTTGGACTTCATTTTGAAACCACTACTTGACTGGTTTGTGGATTTTATGCAACTTGAAGGAATTACTGGAAAGGTTGTACATAATGCATATTTATTCTAATTTCTTTATAAATATTTGTTACATATAACTGCTGCTTTACTTCATTCATACAACTGTTGCTTTATTTCATTTGTGATCTGTCCTCCGAGTGCACTTACTCTAAATGTCAGTTTAACGTTCATATTTTCTTCCCTCTGTTATTGTACTATTTTACTGTGCTTTGCTTCATTTATTTACAAGTACATAGATAATAAGCCCTGTAATAAAAATGAAGGTGAAGTTCACTGCTTCTAATTACAGAAGGTATTTAATTCCATAATCTTGGAGAACTGTTAAAGCATTCCTGGGAATGCAGGAGACCATGGTTACAGTCTTCTTTTGTAGGATTGTGAAATGTATGTAGATTTACTAAAAAAGGCTGCAGGTACAAATATTAATTACACCTAACAAGTTAGGTAACCAGACTGTCCAGGGGCAGAATGAAGCCTAATACTTGGAAGCCATATTATATTTTAAAGATGACTGTATTAATTCATATAGTTTCTGGTATTTTTTTATTCTTTTCAGCATGACAATAGTCCCAAAGCCCCTCCTGAGAAGCCGTAGGCATAAGGCAGTGAAACATTCATGGACAGGACATCAGTCCATCAAAAGACACAGACATACCAGCTTCAAGACATAGCGGGATGAAGCCCTGACTCTGACCCAGATGACCTGCGATTTATTAAGGGCTCGGTCACTAATGTAGTCATGGATGGAGTGGTGAGGTGGGAAGGAGCAGCATTTTACCATCTTGCTGACTTAGACAGAGGGTGGTAAGATTTCTGTCAGTCATTTGCTACTCCTGTAGTGATTGTAGCATGGCTTGCTTACAAAATAGATTGTCATTGAATTCAACATTGGAGTGAAAAGAAGGCCATGCTAATCTTTTGGGAAAGTTGACAGATTTTAGACCTCTAATTATCTTACTAAGAAATTTTTGGAGTCCTTCCAGCTGAATGACATGCTTAGATTTGTACGTATCAAAGGGGTCATTGTATTCAATGATGAGTCTGACAATGGAAGAATACAGGGTTAAATTTTCTCTTGAAGATATCCCCTCGGTAATTAACTGGGCCATATAGAAGGATTTCCCATCTATAGAGAGTTGTCCACATAATTACCCAGGGCTCTTATGACTGTTTCTGTTTGAGGAGTACCATTTATAACATTTTGTTTATAGGTACATAGGTTCATAGTTAAGTACTAGGCTAGTTGCCCTTGTGGGCTGATTTCCTCTTTTGTGCTTGAAATAACCTATCTCATTTGGTTATAAATTAACCTTACTAATCCTATGGTCGATAATTATATATTACCCCTATTGAGAATAACTGGGATCATACCATAAATAATGTGAGGGGCTCAATCATGGGATAAAGCATTTAGGAGTTGCCTCTGTCCATTAATAATACAGGAGGCAGTCCTGGGGTAAATTTCCTGTTTCCCATCCATAAATCTAAGTTGCACTTGAAAATGGAGTGTGAAGAACTTTGTTTTATATGCTGTTCCACAGCAGTGGTATCCTCTGTGAAATATACCTGTCCTGCCAAACAGTTCTGTTGAGGTTGCAGAAGAGGTTTAGATCACTAGACTATTTCTGATGACATTTAATTTGCTGATGTGCAGTAAATCCATCATTACTAGGTTGGAGGATGCCTTGTATGCCAGACACAGGTCACTTCTTAGTAGTCTGTAGGATACTGAATATAATGACAGGGCTTTGATTCGGTCCATGTAGGACATGTTATTTAGGCCTTTTATCCTTTTAGTAAGGTATCCCTGTGGGTGTTCCAGTTGTTACATGTGTCTGGACAGATATATGCCAAAGGGGGCATTATATTCAATGTTTGGCCTAATTAGGGCTAAGAAAAGGGAGGCAATGATATCCCAAAATCTAGACACAATCCCTTTGTCTGTAAGCTGTGCAATACAGAAGGACTTTCATACAACAATAGACACATGTTTGTGAAAAGTTAGATCACCACCCACATAAGTTCCCAAATCCTGAACAACTGGGTTAACTCTTAATGACATATTGCCACTGAGGTAGTTCCCTGGGGTAGATGACTTCCCAAAGGATACAATAATGTATTTTTTGACATTTCATTTCAGACCATGATTTCGTCCCTAGTTATTTATTTGAGACAAACCTTCCTGCAGGATGGCTAAGTCATTTGGAGATTCAATGACTACTTCTGGCTTATAGTCATCTGCAAACTTAGTCAGCCAAAGCCCTTTGGTATTGGCTTTTACTTCAGAAAAGTAGGTGCCAAACAGGAGAGGTCCCAGCACAGAACCCTGAGGGACTCCACTGGTGACTTGTCTCTTTGTGGAAGTGACTTCCCCTGTTGTGATTATCTGCATCCTATCTGTGAGCCAGCTGGCAATCCAGTGGGTGACATAAAGGTTTATTCCTAGTTTATTTAGCTTTTCTATTATGCCTGAGTGGGGAATTGTGTCAAAAGCTTGCCAATGTATCACTTAGGAGTAGGTAGTTTGTCTTAAAGAAATTTCTAAAGGTACTGCTGGTTGAAGGGATTTCTGGTTTCAGTTTTATTTTCAAAGGAGACTGCTTTATGGTTGGACCTAACAAATGATGAAGATATGCAAGGGATGGTGCAAGATGCTCCCCTGTTAGTAAGGACAAAATCCAAGATGCTATTCTCCCTAGTGAGTACTCTGACAATTGTTTGAGGACATTTGTACTGACAAAGGCCAGGAATCTCTGTGCTTGCTCACTAGTGGTGGTGTAGGTTTCCCAGTCTGTAGGTGGATAGTTTACATCATCTATGAAAATGGTGTTGAGTTTACTACTGAGTGATTCTAGTTCCTGTAGATCAGCGTTATGGCTTTCTGTTCTCATAGAGTGACCTCTATAGCTCTATAGCTGGCTAATATATGGCATGGGACCTTTCTGATGGTTATTTGGACATGAAGAAGCTCTAGTGCTTCATGCTGCTTTACCAGCCTTGATGTGAGTCTCTTCTGGATGTAGACTGATACACCTCCATCTTTTTCCCCCTCCTGCAAAGCAGATGGTCTAAATATGTGAAAGGCATTATAGCCCTGCACCATTGGAGTACCCTCAACTATTTTAAACCATGTCAAAGTCACTACACAGACATCTGTGTCTTCTAGGGTGAGAAGAGCTTTTAGGGAGTAGAGTTTCTTGTTCAGGCTCCTAGCAATGATTAGTAATACCTTGTTATTTTCCTTTGCTTGTTTCATTATATTGGTGAGTTTATCAGGCTGGCATTGCCTAAAAAAGGAACTATGTGTGTAAGTAATGTCATCACCAGTAATCAAAACTATAGAGGGGACAGATGCAGGTCATCCTGTGTGAAGCAGTGTGGTCTGTCGATCATATCCTCCTAGGCTGGCGAATATCGGACCCCCTTTGAATGACACCAAAAACTAAGATAATAATTGAAGTCAATTATTGCTGCTCATATATCGACATCTTCATTGGAGAAGGTAGAATGCTGCTCAATGTTAGGTTCACACCTGCATTGAACACATAGTCTGAGAGCTCCATCAATTATCTGTTCATATAATCCAGGGAGGTACACTGCAAGTCATTGACATTGGTTCATAGGTGTTTACTAGGCTAGCAACCACAAAGGCCTTTTTAAGCCTAGCCATGCATCCCAAATCTCTGACAAGTTCTGATATCCTTGATAAGTGTAAGCATGGGCCTGGGAGATGAACCATTTATAGGTTACCTGTTTGCATCAGTGACATAGGTGCCAAACCAGGGATTTATTTCAGGTTTCCCATCCACTTGTCCAGGTTGCACTTGAATTGGCTTAGGGAGGATCTCTACTTCATATGGATGGGGAGCCTGTTCCATAGATGGGATAGTCTCTGAGATACATACCTATCTCTCCAGCAGGTCCTATTTATATCACAGGCAAGGTTTAAGTATATAAAACTGGTAATTCTGGTACTGTTTGTTTTGTGGATATGCAGGAGGTACATCATAGTGGGGTTTGACAATGCCCTGTATACCAGGCATAGATCTCCCCTCAAAAGCCTATAGGAGACAGAATATAGGGATAGGGCATATTACTTACGCCCTGTATTCTTTGAGTGATGAACTTCTGTGTATGTTCCAGTTGTAGGATATGTCTGGTTAGATATATACCAAAGGGGGAATTGTACTCAATGATAGATCTGATGAATGCCGAATAGAGTGGAATAATGACTTCCTTGGACTTAGATGCCATACCTTTATTTATAAGTTGTGCAACACAGAATGATTTCCCCACCACTGTAGACACATGATGATCAAAGGCTAGATTACTATCTATGTGAGTCCCTAAGTCCCTGACTACTGGGTCAACTCTGAGGGGTGTGTTGTCAATATGATAATTATCAGGGATGGATGACTTCCCAAAGGATACTATTATGTATTTCTTGGCATTTAGTTTTAGTCCATGACTCTGACACCAGTTGTTTGCTTGTGTCAGCTCTTCCTGGAGAACATTTGTGTCAGTGTGAGATTCAATGACAGCTCCTAATTTGCAATCATCTGCAGATTTAGTCAGCCAGAGACCACTGACATTGGCCTTGACTTCTGAGAAGTAAATGCCAAAAAGGAGCGTCCAAAGGACTAGTCTCTGAGGGACTCCACTTGTGACTGGCCTCTTTGTAGAGATGGACTCCCCAATTCTAACTTTCTGGGTCCTGTCTGTGAGCCAGTTGCCTATCCATCGGGTCACATATGGGTTTGTACCTAACCTCTTGAGTTTGTCAACATATTGTGTCAAATGCCTTGGCCAGGTCAAGGTAGGCAGTGTGAATGATTTTGCCCTCATCCATTGCTTTGGTGACCTTCTGAAAGAAGTCCACCAGGGTGAGTAGGCATGACCTGCCCGTGACAAAACCAAACTGGGTTGGGTCCAGTGTCTGGAGGTTTACTATATCTCTATTGATCATCTCCATGATAATTCTTTCCATGGCTGTACATATAAGACTAGTGAGACTTATGGGTCTGTAGTTTCCAGGGTCTGCAGATGGCCCACCTTTGTGCAGAGGGATGACTGTTGCCTTTCTCCATTCATGAGGCACAAAGCCTGTTTGGAGGCCACAGTTAAATAGTAATTCCAGAGGCCCTGATAGGTCATGTTTCATGCTATTTAGAAGGTATCCTGAGATATAGTCTGGGCCCATTGATGCGTGTTCTTGGTCTTAGAGAGAGCATTTAGGACCTGTTCCCTAGTGGTAGCAGGGGGAGTTATATTTGATGATATTTCCTGAGGGAAGGTTGAGGGAGAGAGGAGTAAAGCTGGAGTTGAATGTATCAGCCAGGAGGTTTGATATATTTTCTGGCTCAGAATAGGTGGCTCCATTTACAATGAGCTCTGCACACAACTGTGTATTGTCTTTGGGGTTGCGGACATAGCTAAATAATGCTTTGTGGTTGTCCTTGGCCTGCGAGGCCAAATTTACCTCAAATTTGGCTTTGGTAGACTTTGTCCTCTGAGTTTGTTTAGTTTAATGAGAGTGCTTTTATCCTGCTGGGTGCTGCACCTCCTAATTTTTGCCACAATTTTCTTCCTCCTGTTATACATCCGATTGATTTTGTGATTCTACCAGGGTGGCTTATTTTTTGAGTTAGTTCTGTACTTTTTCCTGGTGGGTACAGCTGCCTCTGTGCAGCTATTAACATGCTTGTACAGGGTTTCTGTGAACAGTTCTGCGGAGGCAGAAGTGTTCTCAAGGTATATAGGGGCTTGACATTTTGTCAGGTTCTCACTTAATAGCAGGATGTTAGCATTATAATAGTTTCTCAATATTCCCGGTTTTATCTTGGGATCCAGGTTTTATTTTTACTTCAAAGGAGACCATTTTGTGGTCTGACCTTACCAGGGAAGGCATTACAATATGGGGTGTGCAGGAAGTTCTTGGCAGGAAGTATGAAAGTCATACTGGTCCTTGTTAATCAAAGACCTGAGTGCATGCATGATCTGATGGACCCTGGCACCAGACAAGAAGCTAACTGTCACTCTTTCCTTGCTCAGCCTGGTAAGAGACACATCTGTATGTCTTAAAATGGAGTCACCTATAACAAGAATGTTTTTGGTTGGTTGATGCCTGCCTTACTGGCTCAGCTTCTGTGACTTTGGGACTCCTTGTGCTATGTATTGAAGTTGGCTTAATATCCTTTAACATCCTTTGTTGACTATTTAGTACCACTAGGCTAATAACCTCTTTTTAGAAGAGACCTGAGGTAGTATTTATACTACTGGGGAAATTTGGCCAGAGCAATGATAAACTTACCCTTCTATTTTCAATAGGGGTCATGGTATATTTTACATCCAACTGAGCTACCAGCTACTCAAGCAGACGGGACCTTAGTTTAAGGTCTAATCAGAAGGATAGCACACTCAAGAGTGCAGCACCCCCTAACTCTGCACTACATTGCTACAGTGTTTGCAATCCAGTCACCTGGAGGGAGAACGGAACCTATAACCTTCTAATTATCTAGCACTACAGGTGACTCTACTTCCTGTTGAGCTACTGACACTGCATATGAGTGGGAACAGCTTTTTTGCTGAATGCAGCCATGCTGCACTTTTTTGCATTTAATTTTAGACATTTTTAGTACACCAGATATGTACATGTATGTTCCAACCATTGCTGGAGCTGTTTAAGGTCAGTGGATGAGTGGACAACAGTACCTAGCTTGCAGTGATCAGCAAGCTTTGTCAACCACATGTCCAGGATACTGGATTGGATATCTGCAAAACAAATGCCAAACAACAGATGACCTGGTATGGACCAAGCAGCACACCACTCATTACAATGTTACATTCAGAGAGTGCAACAGCAACCTTCACACTGTGTTGGATAGCCAATTTGCAATCCACTGGATAACATAGGGGTTTGCATTATGTTTGTCTAGTTTTTCAATAATTCCAGCATGGAACATATTATCAAAAACTTGGCCAGTGCAGGATAAGAAGTGTGCACAGAGTGACCACTGTCCAAATCCTCTATAACCTTTTCAAAGATGCTTACTAGGTTCAGGAGGCAGGACCTGCCCTTTACAAAATCAAACTGTGTATGTGGTCTAGTTCAGTAAAGTTACATATGTCTGCATAAATTAATTCTGCTTTGATATGTTCCTTGGCTTTACATACAAGGCTGGTGAGGCTGATTGGCTTATAATTACCTAGGGCTGTAGAGAGACCACCCTTGTGTTGGAGAGTCACACTGGCTATTCTCCAGGCATCAGGCCCAAACTCTGTAGACAGACTGAGGTTGAAGGATTTATGTAGAGCTCAGATAGTGCATACTTTGCACTGGTGAAAACACAACCTGGTATGTTGTCTGGTCCTACAGAGATATTATTTTTAGCCTTTAACTGGAATTTTAAGGCTTGTTCTAAGGTTATTTCAGGGGAAACTAAATGTTCATGGATAATGAGGGGCAAAATGTTGGTAAGTGGGGTACAATTAGCACTAAATTTGTCTGCTGATATATTGGATATATCACTGGGATCAAAATGTGATATTATTATGGATGAGTTCATTGCATTACTGGACATTATTCCTTAATTTTCTGATACCTATGAAGAACAATTTGTAGTCACCTGTGCAACCTTATAGGTTCATAGGTTCATAGGTAAGTACTAGGCTATCTGCCCAAGGGCATTTATAAGCCTAGCCAGAATGTGTTGGCTTTCGCCGCCCCCTTAGATTAGTTCCCTGCGCCTCTGTCCAGCAGAGCCATTAGTTCCCTGCGCCTCTGTCCAGCAGAGCCATTAGTTCCCTGCGCCACTGTCCAGCAGAGCCATTAGTTCCCTGCGCCACTGTCCAGGAGAGCCACTGCAGTGATCCCCGGGGTAAATGTTCTGTTTCCCATCCACCCGTCAAGGTTTCTCTTGAAGAGTGTTAGTGAGGGGCTCTGCCTGATGTATATTGCATTTGTAATCTGCTTTACATTTTCTAATACTGTTCTTAGTTCCTTGCAGACATGTTTCAGTGTAGTCTTAAGGCAGGGGATGGGAAATATTTGTAACTTTTCATTATTTTCTTTTTTGTGTACAATTTATTCTTATGGGAGTTCCACTAAAGACATTTATTGCTGTATTTAGCATTATATTCGGTGTATAGATACTGACTCTTCTATGCAGCTGTTTAGATGCTGGGAAAAGATGGAAGTGAATGTGGCAAGCTTCTCAGCTGGGCCTACTTGCAATGGAATGCTGGGAATTTTGCATATCTATTCTACAAGCTGAAACAAGTCTACCCTGGAGAAGACCCTAAGGATGTTGTCATTGTTTGATGCAGTAGGGCAACTAGGCCTGACAAAGCAATGACCAATTTGTATTCAGATTTAACTAGGTATGGGAGATGTGGGGTGGGTACAGGTTGGGAGAGGGGTTGCTAAGGACAAGGCTAAGGATGTTAGAGCCTCTAGTGGGTTGTTTTATAATTTGCTTCATGTTGAGCATGGCTGTTTTTAAAAGTGTAAATGTAACAGTCAATGCTTGGGTAATTGAAGTTGCCTAGTGATATGGTATTTGGTAATATCTCAAAGTTGTTAAGATAATTTCATTGATCTTTGGGTGACATTGAAGAGCATTTGTGACCAGCAATGAAGTAATGGAATGATTTGTTAATGGTTATTTAGATCTCCAGGAGCTCCAAGTTAAGGTTAAGTGTACTTTGATGTGAAGTAATAGTGCTTCTGACACATACAGATAATCCTAACAGTCACCCAAGGGTCTGAAGGCATGATGCGTGTTTGGTATAGAAGGAGTACAATCATAGCATGGAACCCATGTCTCAGAAACTACATGAATATGAATGTGTTGTTTGAGTTGCAGGAGAGCCTCAAGTTCAGCATTTTTTTTATTTAGACTCTTACCATTGAGTTGTGCCACCATGGCATTGTCCGAATTTGAGTCTGAGTTGGTGTCGTTATATGAGAATGGCCCACGGGGGATTTTGTCTTAAAAAAGGTACTATGGGGGGAGGCAGCAAAGGCTTTAAAGAATATGCAGGAGTCTTAGTATGAGAGGTGTAAGCCATTCCTAGCAAAACAGGAAGTATTATCCAGCATCTCATCCAAGACTGACACATTGTGAATCCTGTTAGAACAAATCCAATTATTTTGTCATGGTATTTAGGTAGCATTCTTTGTGATGACAAGGAACTACTCAAGACCATTGTCTTTCCTGCTTCTTCCACATGGATAGAAAGCTCCATCATGTCTCTCTGCATGCTCCCTTGAGTGGAGTTTTTCAGGTCATTCACTCCCAAATGGGACACCACTAGGTTATAGTTGTATATGTGTACCTTAAGGATTCTTAGGCTCTTGTAACATCACATATCCTGGCAATTGACAAGCAACTTGTTATCATCCTGTTTTTTTTTTCGAGTCTGGTGAGTGTGGAATCTGTAAGCCTAACTACAGAGTCATACATAAGTGAAATATTTCCTTGTGAGGAAGCAGGCTGAGTGGGCCTTATGGGCTTAAGCATGTTCTTCTTATGACTCTAGGGTGAGCTGTGTGGAGATGCAGTATATGAATGCAGAAGTATTAGGTCTTGCCTTGTTTGCTGGAATCTAGAGTATTTAGAGTGTGTATCAATAGAGGATTGATGTGAGAAATGTTTCTTTATGTTTGTTAAATATTTACATCTCTTGCAGGCTGTCTGAGAATGGTAAGGAAAGGGGAGTTCTTGTAAGCAGGAACAGGACATCAAATTCTCAAAAAAATACAAGCAATTGGTTCATAAGCATCATCACCACCATCATCAACCCACTTCTTTCCATTTTTTTATGTGGGGTTAGGGTGTCATTCTAGCTGCAACACCTCTCATGATTCAATGCCACTTTCCTACCTTTTTTGTCAGTCATGCCTGTCACAGGTCTTCACTCGCACAATCCATCTTTCTCTTTGCTGGATGTTTTTGCTTCCTCTTTTTTCCAAATCTTCACCAGATCATCATCTGCTTTCCTGTCCACATGCCCAAATCACCATACTGTCTTCTCAGCAATTTTAACTACTTTATGTTCTGCTCTGATGCCCTAATTTCTTCAGCTGCCCCACAGTTTGCATCCTACCATCCATCTCAGGCACTACATTATAAATCACCTCCAGTTCCTTCAACTGCTCTGCTTTCACTGCCAAACTTTTTGTACCATACAGGAATACAGGTCACACTTCTGTTTTATACACCTTACTTTTCAGCTTTTTTGACGTTCTTCTGTCACACTGCAGCCCCTTCGATTCTAGCTTTGACCTCCTCATTCAGACTTCCATTCTCTTCAAGCACCCCTTTCAGATACCTGAAGCTGTTAACCTGTTTCACTATTTTCTCTTCTATCTCAATTGTCAGCTTCTCCTGATTTCCCCCATTTGCTGCCATGACAACTGTCTTCTTTGTGCTCAGCTTCATCCTATGTGCCTTCAGTTTTGTATTGCATTCCATTCCATTCTCATATTATTTGTGGAAGTTTCTGTCCAGAGTCTGCCACATCGTCTGCATACGGCAGCTTTGTTGCTCTGTCCCCTCCAACCTGTTTGTTGATGTAGTCCATAACCACTATGAACAACAGTAGGTTTAGAGTTGAACCTTGATGCACACTCACTTCCACTGGGAATCCATCTGTGAGTCTGAAGTCTGTTTGTACTTGAGTCATTGGGTCCTTGCACATAGCATGGACTAATTCTACCAATGTTTCCAAGAATTCAAACCATCACAGGACTGTCCAAAACAGCTTTCTTGTGACCTTGCCATATGCTTTCTCCAAGCTTAGGAATGTTCAGTTGGACTTCTTCCTCTTCTCCAGCTTCTTCTTCACTATCTGTCTCACTGCAAACATCGGTTCTGTTGTACTGTATCCTGATCTGAGTCTGAACTGCTCACCCACCATCTTACTTTCTAATACTCTATGTATTTGTTTATAAATCACCTTCTCCAGAACTTTCATGCAATGTGACAGGAGTGTGATACCTCTGTCTGCCCACAGTTGTGAATGTCCCCTTTGTTCTTGTACACTGCCACTAGAATACGTATTCTCCAGTAATCCAGAATAATCCTCCCTCTCCATACTGTCACGAGTTCCCTCAGAACCATTTCTCCCCTATCTCACCCAACATCTTGATCATATCTGCCATGACCTCATCTGAGCTGTTCACAAGCAGTAGTCATGCGTTATATTTAGGTTTCTAATCTTATTGACTCTCAAAGTCAGAGATATAGTCCACTGCTATGTTATTCTTCAGGGCCAGATTCAATAAAACCTACACTAAGTGAACACTGTTCTGAGGAACAGACAACACAGACATAACCCACACCTTCTTCCTCCTAATTTTAGTTTTCCTACTGATATTCTTGCAGCTTTAAACATTAACAGAGATTCATAAAGGTTACCACAAAATGAAGACTACATGTACACTTAGTGTAACCTTTTTCAGCGACTAGAAAGCACAAAAAATGCGATAAGAATTTTATTGAATACATATCATGTACCCTTAGTGTACACTCAGTGTAGGCTTTATTGAATCTGGCCTACATGCCTTCTTCTGATTCAATACATTTTAAATCATGACAGTAATTAAAATAAACTTTGTTTTTAATTGCAATTTAAATTTTGTTGCTTTGATTAATTGTATAGCCATTGCTAGCATTTCATCGAAAAGGCATTATGTGTTGTGTTGAAATTATGACAGAAAACACTTTGGCAGTCCATTGTAGGTAGGCCTGTCTAACAGCAAACATGCTAATCTTGCTTGGATCTCTTGCATAAAAAGAGCTCAGGTCTGGAATTTAGATGTTATTGCAATATTTAAACAGCTGTATATTATTTAGAAAACTTCTTGGGAAAAGTCATACTGAACTGCTGCATTGCAGTCTTTTATCAATCTCCTTTTTAGTATGACACATCTTATGCAGTCTTACTTATTTTTTAATTGGGAGGGTAAATACATTTTTCTTTTTATAATTTTAACTACAACAACACCTTAAAATGAGCACCTACACATGGCGGTACTCCTCCCAAATATTATCACATTGCTAATTTGGAGGAAAGTTTTATACAATGAGGTTATTTTACTGATAAGATGTTTGCAAATGTCTTTTGATACTGTAAGAGTGACTACATATTCAAATACAGGCTGAACAGACCAGTTAAACCAGATTTTACACTGCATTGTACATATTTGTTTCACAATATGCAGTTATAGTTTTTAATTATTAATATCTTAACCAAGTAAGCCCACTATGCACGGGTAACTGTTTCGGGTGATGACCCAGGAACATTATTGGATTAAGAGACTTGCTCAGAGTTTTAGAGTTTACAAGTACAGGTTGAGTGATGGGAAATTTGAACTACTGGATAACATTCATTAATAGCTCCTAGCCTTAAATATCTGAGTAAACCTGTCAAATACATAACGATTTGACAACTTTCTAACAGAAAGCCAGTGCATTTTCCATGTTTTGTAATAGGGCCTGTGATGGTTTCTGTAAAAAATTATTCCAAAATCTGTTTTGAATCTGTGATATTGGTGACTGTGATACTGACCCTAAGATGAGGGTCCAGAAAATGCTGAAAGAAGGAATGAGTGCTTGGAAGAG